>NW_014577140.1:450959-462144 GCF_000485595.1 Priapulus caudatus | reverse complement strand
TTGTTACCTGGCGTGCCTCCCTGCTCCCTCGCTCCCCTCCCCTCCCTTCCCTCCCTCCCTTGTTACCTGGCGTGCCTCCCTGCTCCCTCGCTCACCCCCTCCCCTCCCCTCCCCTTCCTCCCCTGTCGTTACCTGGCGTGCTCGTAAGGTTGTCCGAAGGTGATGTTGTCACGCAGTGATGCGTTGAGCAGCCACGCCGTCTGAGCGCAGTACGCGATCGATGCGGCGGCGGTGGCGTCGCGGTGGTCCACACTACCAGACACCGTGTAGATCTCACCCAGGATCGCAGACAGCAAGCTCGACTTACCGCAGCCCACCGAGCCGACAACCATCGTCAGCTTACCTGGGGAGAAATTGGGGGAGAAAGTGTTAACTATCATTTGTTTACCTGGAGAGAGAGAGCGCAGGGGAGAGTGAGTTATGCTGGTGGGAGAGAGAAAGTTTTAAATTGGTTTACCTGGGGAGAGAGCTCATTCGTACGCGCACGCCAAAATATCGACTTTGTAACACTTTCCTGACAAGAATTGTGTTTTAGAACGTGACAGCAAGGGCACTGATTGGCTAGAGCTGCTAGACAAGTAGGCCATATTATGTCTGTGTTGCCACCCCACCCCACCCCGCCGCTCCCACAGGTGTGATGTAGATCCGGTAACCGCACATAATTAGCATGAGTGGCGTGATCGTCTAACGACGTGTGATCCGTGAGCGCGCGCGACGGCGTTTAATTATATGACGCTCCGCCGCGCGCATGCATGAGGGCGTCTCCAATTCCACGCCGTCATTTGCATTTACCGCCGTCGACGTGGCGCTCTCTCGTCCTTAGACGGTCGCCGCCAAGGTCGTTCAAATCCTAAATGCGTGCGGCGATAAGATCACCTTCGTTTTCACATCTCGAGGAGACGGCACGTTCGATTTGTATTTTTATCTCCCTTTTCTAGGAATCGACTGGTACATTTTAATTTTACCGCTTCCCTGACCTAGCACCTGACCTTGGCTGCCTAAACTCAAAAGATCGTCTGGCAAATTCAATATGTCTGCCTGACGACAGCAACCAATCAGCAGCGTACAGGTCTGACCCGAGTTGAGGAGGGCAGGGGGGTCACTGCAGCAGGTCACGTAAAGGTCACCAGTGCTGGGCTTTACAGTAGAGGTAACTCCAGTACTAATAACGACATGCTTCCCAATGTTGCAGACATATTTCTTCTATGTCGGATTTTGCACTGAGAGCTACAACCAGTCGTTTCTGCAATACTGCATTGTTAAAAAATCTCGCCGCCAGCCCGATTTCATTTTTAAGTAGTACATTAAAAGTTAGGGAGCAAAGCTATTTAACAAAGGAAAAAAAAGGAGGGACCAGCACGCATGTTTATGCAGCCTGTGGAGTCAGTTAGTGTTGTTCCCCCCCCCCCCCCCACCGATCTCATAGATGTGTCACACATCACACGCTACGGGCGTTGTCTACGAATCGCAATTTTATGTCCTAACCGCAATGATGCTTTCGCAGAACAAGTTACGCAATAAACTTCCCTTTCCCCGCAAAGAAAAAAAAACTCCGCGTTCCTAGCAAACAACAATCGAACACGCAACCTGTTATATGGCCCTGCCGCCTGTCATTTATGGCCTGTGGACGAAGGTTTACTGCAAAACAACCGACGGATATGTCTATGAAAAATGCCGGCCCGAGCGAAGTCGAACGCGTTCGAACAATCGCGCTCTATGTACCCATCCATGCGTCCATCCGTCCGCCTGTCTGGACTTTCACCCACCGACCCCCGCACGACCTTGTGAGGGGGAATTTTAACGTGGAATTTTAATGTGGAATTTAACATGGAATTTTGACGTGGAATTTGACGTGGAATTCTGACGTGGAATTTAACGTGAAATTTGACGTAGAATTTTGACGTAAAATTTGACGTGTGGAACTTTCAGTGTGTGTGTGGGGACCAGGAGACATTGTCCGCTGCTGGCTGACCTGCTGGCAGTTGCAGGTTGATGGAGTGAAGGGTAAGCTGCTTGCTGTGTAGATCCCAGGCGAAGCTCGCGTCACACATCTCCAGCACCGAGCCGTGCTTACGCAGCGTCGTCAGCTCCGTCTCCACGGCAACGACGACGGCTGGCTTCCGCGACAGCGGCGGCTCCCCCTCGCCGACGTGAAGCTGCGCGGGGAAGAGAGACGGTTACCATGGTTACGCTTCGAGAATGACGTCGCGTCTTTGTGCGACCGTTAAACTGTTGTCACGCACGCGCATTGTCGTTGCTGCGTCGATAACGACGGCGATTCACCGCATCCATTGTAATACAGGTGCGTTGTTGGGGTTTATTCGCCACCATTGCCGCAGTATTTTTTAAGATGTTATACGACACTATTAACAGCGAACATCAAATTAAGTGTAACTGTTGATGTAGAAATTTCACTATTAAATGTATTTTTAAGTGATGTTAGTAATAAGAATACGCAGACATTTCGCGCTATGTTCTTTGACGTCCTTGAAATAATCACTCGCATGCAGTAACCAGACCTAGGTTTCATCAATTAGTCAATAATCAGTGATAATCGTTAGTCTTGCCACAGACGCGTGATCCTCACCTCGAGATCTCCGTTCGACATCTTGCACTTGCCGACGCCGTTCTTCATCGCCGTCGACGACGGCACGTAACCGTTAGCAACATGCCGACGCGGATCGCGGCTGTCGCCGTTGCCGACAACAGCGGCGCTCCCTTCCTTCGCGTCGACCTCGGGAGCCTCGAAGAATGCTGCGAGGCGGCCGGTGCTGACGCGCGCAGACACCATGATGAAGACAATCGCAGGGAACATGAACAGTGGCAGGTTGAGCATGTTGAAGAGCGCGAGCGAGGAGAAGGCCTTCGTCGCAGTCAGCTCTCCCTCGAAGAGCGTGTAGAGACCAAACGACTGCAAGCAAGAGAGAGAGGAGACGTGAGGGTCGGAGAGGAGGGCTGCCTAGAAAATACTACTGATCACAGTGTACATAAGCTGTTGTATTAGTACAGTATTACCGTAAGCATTCTAGTCTAATGTTACCTATAGTACAGAGAGGTTAGAAGCACTTACTTAGATAAGTGACTTCATCTTATATAAGACTTTTATCTTAATATATTACTAAACTTTGTTTGTTTGGTCACATTTACTACTCTTTATACTTGATTTTTCTATTTAATTTCATATACTTACCAAAAGAGTGACTATGATTGGAACTCCATTGTTTACAAAGGCTGTAAAGGAAAAAGCAACCCACTATTTATGTATGTATATAAACCAACTCAAAGCCAGCATTTGCAATAAGCAACATATGCTCACAGTAAACAACCAACATACATGTACAAATCCATCATATAATTTGATTGTGCATCGTAACATTCTAAACCCGCCTACAATATCAACACCCATGGGATAATTGAGTTTATCAACTCACAAATAATTTCTGCGATCATTATAACTCCCCTTTGCACTACTCACTGCACTGTGTACACACGCAGACAGTACGCTGGTAGTGAAGCATTAATCGCATGTAAAGTAAACATCGTCGTTAATTAAAAATAACAAAACCAGTCGTGTCGACGATGGCTTCCTGTGTGTGTGTGTGTGTGTACTTACTGGAGAGGGCGCGCACGCAGGCGCCGCGCAGTAGGTAGTGCAGCTCCCGGCGTCGTGCGGCGTGCACGCGGTCGCACATGAGGGCTTCCCACGCGTACAGCTTGATGCTGCGGATTCCCTGCAGAAGCTCATTCGTCCGCTTCATCCTCTCATCCATGCACTCCTGCGGGAGGCAGACAACACGAACAGTGATGGGATGACATGGTGACGAATACACACACGGGAGGAGAGCAGAATATGTGACAATCCTACATTCGATTGCCTATCCCTACATACAGTTTCAAACTACAATCTTAGATTTAACTTTCTAGTCCAATCCTTCATCCAAATTCCTACTTGAATCCTACATTCGATTTCCTACTGCAAGGGAACAATACTGGAAGTATCCCCCCTCCCACAGACCTCACTGTGACCTACCATGGTGTGTTTCTGTATACCCGCTAACAGGGATGCGATGCGGTACTGCACGGGAAGTATCCCCCCCCTCCCACAGACCTCACTGTCACTTACATGGGGGTGTTTCTGTATACCCGCTACAGGGCGATGCGATGCGGTACTGCACGGGAAGTATCCCCCTCGCCACAGACCTCACTGTCACTTACCATGGTGTGCTTCTGTATGGCCCGCAAACAGGGATGCGATGCGGTACTGCACGGAAAGTATCCCCCCCCTCCACAGACCTCACTGTGACCTACCATGGTGTGGCTTCTGTATACCCGCTAACAGGGAGCGATGCGGGTACTGCACGGGAAGTATCCCCCCCCTCCCACAGACCTCACTGTCACCGTACCATGGTGTGCTTCTGTAATGCCCGCTAACAGGGAGCGATCGGTACTGCACGGGGAAGTATCCCCCTCCCACAGACCTCACTGTTCAGCTTACCATGGTGTGCTTCTGTATGCCGCTAACAGGGATGCGATGCGGTACTGCACGGGAAGTATCCCCCCCCCTCCCACAGACCTCACTGTGACTTACCATGGTGTGTTTCTGTATGCCCGCTAACAGGGATGCGATGCGGTACTGCACGGGAAGTATCCCCCCCCCTCCACAGACCTCACGTCACTTACCATGGGGTGTTTCTGTATACCCGCTAAACAGGGATGCATGCGGTACTGCAGCGAAGTATCCCCCCCTCCCACAAGACCTCACTGTCAGCTTACCATGGTGTGCTTCTGTATGCCGCGCTAACAGCGGAATGCGATGGCGTACTGCACGGGAAGTATCCCCCCTCCCAGCAGGCCTCACTGTCACTTTACCATGGTGTGTTTTCTGGTATGCCCGCTAACAGGGATGCGATGCGGTACTGCACGGGAAGTATCCCCCCCCTCCCACAGACCTCACTGGACTTACCATGGTGTGTGTCTGTTGCCGCTAACAGGGATGCGCATGCGGTACTGCACGGGAAGTATCCCCCCTCCACAGACCTCACTGTGACTTACCATGGTGTGTTTCTGTTATGCCCGTAAAGGGATGCGATGGCCGGTACTGCACGGGAAGTATCCCCCTCCTGCCACAGACTCCACTGTCACTTTACCATGGTGTGTTTCTGTATGCCCGCTAACAGGGATGCGATGCGGTACTGCACGGGAAGTATCCCCCCTCCCACAGACCTCACTGTCACTTACCATGGTGTGTTTCTGTATGCCCGCTAACAGGGATGCGATGCGGTACTGCACGGGAAGTATCCCCCTCCCACAACCGTCACTGTGACTTACCATGGTCGGTGTTTCTGTATGCCCGCCTAACAGGGATGCGATGCGGTATCTGCACGGAAAGTATCCCCCTCCACAGACCTCACTGTCACTTACGCATGGTGTGTTTCTGGTTACCCGCTAACAGGATGCGATGTGGTACTGCACGGGAAGTATCCCCCCCCTCCACAGACTCACTGTCACTTACCATGGGTGTTTCTGTATGCCGCTAACAGGGATGCGATGCGGTACTGCACGCGGAAGTATCCCCCCACAGACCTCACTGTGAACTTCCATGGTGTGTTTCTGTATGCCCGCTAACAGGGATGCGATGCTGCGGAGCTGCACGGGAAGTATCCCCCCTCCCACAGACCTCACTGTGACTTACCATGGTGTGTTTCTGTATGCCCGCTAACAGGGATGCGATGCGGTACTGCACAGGAAGGAAGACGACGACGACGGCGATTCCTATCAATGCACTGTATCCCAGGTAGTAGTAGAGCATGCAGGCGATGAAAACAATCTGCCAGAGAGAAATCGAACAGAGAGAGAAAAAAGATTAGCTTCACCGCACTAGAGAAAGAGACACAGAGAAGATTAGTGTGACCGTACTCGACTGCAGGCGGAAACGCGTGATAGTGGCGCTGTGGCAGGGAAGAGGCACATATCGGCATATCTTTATAGTGCCTATGTGTGTGGAGCGTGGGGATGGCATCCTATGCTCAACATTTCATGACGATTTTGCACACTAGCTTTATTTACATACATTACAGTGCCATTGCGGTGTGGTACCAACCTATAGAACTTAATGGGTTTCATGAATTTTTTTACGCATTATTTTGACTTGCGTTACTGCACTGATGCACGGGGGAAAGAATTTTTTTTAAAGTGTCACTGTAGTAGGGAGACACCTTACAATGTGGTGGCTTCATCACTATTTCCCCCACATTAATTTGACACATGTTATGGCACCGCAGTGATCGTCACCGCGGCCCGGGCGTGACGGTCTCGGTGCATTGCCACGAGGGACAATCACATCACCCACACGACATCCGCAGCTTCTGTGAAGCCATTCATTAGACCAAGGGTTCTTAACCTGTGGTCCATGGACCGCTGTGGGGTCCGTGGATGGGCTTCAGGGGGTTCGTAAACCAGGCACATAAAAAATTGTGTGTTTATGCGCTTAAGTGCATTTTTCTGGAGAAGGGGTTCGTAGCTTTCACTAGATTCTCAAAGGAGTCCATGACTCAAAAAAGGTTAAGAACCACTGCATTAGGCAGTCGCAACGAGGAGATCTACGCCGCAACCTACATGACAACCACGGCTTCTGTGAAGGCATTCATTAGCAAGGAATCTACACTCCAACCTACCTCCAGAGGTATAGTCCAGGTGAAGTGGAAGAAGGAGGCAGCCATCAGCAGGTTGCTGGCGTCGGTCGACAGGTGGTTCGTGATCTCCCCGACGTTGATACCTGACCCCTTGTCGTTCCACGACGCCAGCTTCAGCGCCTTGTTATAGATGTACGACTGCAGGAGAGAGCAGGGAAGCAGACGATGAGAACGTTGCCATCAAGGAAAAAAATTTATTTTTCGGGGGCTACTTTTCAAGCTTGCGTGCATGAAAATAGCACTCTAAAATTTGGTTTGCATTAAACTATATGTAAATTTACGGGGGCTCTTTTGGGCATTTCCGGGGCTCTTTTTGGCATTTCAGGTGGCTAAATCGCCCCGAGTCCCCGTATATTTTTTCCACTGGTTGCCATAGTAACTAGCAACACGACCTCCATGCCTTACAACACTCACTTAATACACAGTTAAACTTGTATATTAGGGTCGTCACTCAAGGGAAGCTTCGAAAGTGTCCTTTATAGACAGGTGTTGATTATGTTGAGATGTCCTTTATAGACAGGTGTTGATTATGTTGAGATGTTTCACTATAATTGACACTCAACGGAAACGACCAAACTGTCCTTTATGAACGGGTGTTCATTCTACAGTGGTGATTGCAAAGACAGGTATGACTGTAAACAGCTTACAAAGACAGCCTCGAGGACCCACCCCCTTACACACACGCACGCACGCTCGCGCACGCACGCACGCACACACTTACCTGTACAGCAGCCTTTAATTGCATGCCCTCTATCGCAGAGTAGAGAAACGAACTCTGGGTGAAGGTGTGGTGCAGCAGAGAGGAGACGAAGAGAAGGAAGCTGAGCACGAAGCCGTTATTTACAAAGTACTCGATCGTGACGACATCCTGTGTGGTCGTCGTCTGCAAATAAAACCAGACGAAGTGTCTCGTTCAGCTTCACGATCTCTGTAGAACCACTCTTCCCTTCCAGCTCTTTCGCGGCTAAACTACGGCACGAGAGAAACTCGATGAAAGGTGATGATAAACTTTTACACTTGGACTCTAAGTAAAATCCACTCTGAACCAACGGAAGCATCTGCTGTGACTACAAATTTGCCTAGATGGGTAAAACACTTGTCAACGATTCTACTACCACGTCTCTACTACTCTCTCTCCTAACTTACTCTAATCATTAGAGTTATATCATAGCCACACGCAAACAAGACCTTGTAAACAATTTTACTAACACTTCTATACTATTCTCTTTTTAAACTTCCTCTACTTTTCTTTTTTTATTATTAGAGTTATATCATAGCCATGTACAAACAAGACCAATGGATAAATACTGATACAGGCTACGAATACGATAACACAATAACAATATGTTGCTTAGCAACATGACCGAATTTCCCACTGGTTTTACGTCACGTTCCTGAATTTCGAAACATTTTACGAAGCTGGCAATCTTGACGAAAACGCGTACGATTCCACGAGAGCACCGATAAACGAAAATTCGAACCGCCGATTGCCGCTAATGTCACACGCACCACGTTTGTGAGGTCGCCAGGGGGCGCCACATCGGCGTCGTACAGGACGACATATCGGATGACCCGGTCGATGACCCAGGGTGCGACGAAGGCGAGAAGGTCACCGAATAACTTATACAGTCCGCTCATCATCATCATCCGCCACGTTAGTCTCACGTAGCACCACCAGAGGGAGGGCTGGTCTGCTGACTTGTGCTGAAAGAACAAGCGTACTTTCATCGTAAGCATTTTTATTTTTTATTGAATAGAAGAAATTCATACTTATTTGTTGTTATTTGTTGTTATTTGTAGTTATTTGTAGAGCAACACCATGATAGGCTTCACAGATATTTTTTTAGAATATTCCCAAATGACAACCTAGAGTCACTTTAATTTTATACGTGAATTAAACTGTGAACATACGTTACCTTTTCATCTGCATATATTCTGCTAAATTTCTCAAACTGTAATTGTGCTTTGTGCTCCTGTCAAAGAAAAATGCAAATATATATATAAATATATGTTATTACTGTTAGATGAGAAAAGAAATGGTTCTATTATCAGGAACAGTTACTTCTAGAAAGAAAATATCCTTTGATTAGCTCGTAATTATTTAAAATTTAAAATTTACCAATGCAAAAATAAAGTATTCTTAATGTTTACAAATTTGCTCGATAACACCATTTAAAAATTAAAACGACATATTAACTTCGGAAAACTTCTTTCACCGTGAGATTTCAGACTCCAGTGAGATATACATTATTTTGTAAACTATAGTTTGCTGTGATTGACACGCACATGTGGCATGGTTCCTAAGTTTGACATCTCCAGCGGCTGCCGGTATCCCTCCAGCAGAATCCCGTTCATCCACCACATCGTCGCCTTGGAGATGATGCTGACGTCAGACTGGCGGTATCGCACCTTGATCTCATTGGAGCCTTCGGTCGCCATGGCGACGGGATGGTGGTACTTCTGCCGCACGTTTTTCTGCAATGCGAAGATCGATGTCAGAGTTTTATGCGGGTGAATTATTATAGCGGCATTGAGAATAATGAGAGCGATGTATCTGCCAGGTGGGCAGACGGTGGGCAGAACTGCAGACGTTGACACTAACAACAGCTGGCATACATCGGATATGCTACAGAGAATGAGAACTGCGCACACTATTTTCTCATAGTAATAGAATGACATTCCATGATTTTTGTTCATGACATATGATTCATTCTTATTTCTTACTCAATTTTCTTACTCATTCGCCCATAAAAACACTGACTCAGAGATAAACCATTATATGATAAGTCATCTAGTATGTAAGCCATATTCTATACAATGAATAAAGTGCACGCTGTCACTTTTTGACAAATAAAATCCCCCAAATTACAAAGAAAATATGTGTTGCATTTAGCTCTGCCACAATTGACATTACAACATAGCGGGCAGGGCCGCAGGGAAAACATCGGTTGATATATCATATTGTATTTTCATGAAGATACCCACGAGCAAGCAGCCATTATAACAAGTGAAACGATGAGTATCTGGCAATGATGCCATTATAATAATCTTCGTCGAAACGCGTTATGTCACGACTAAAAAGAATAACGCCTTTCTTTCACACTAGATGGTGCCATAAACGCCTTGCTGCTTTGCGGTCTCACACGCGCAGCAGGCCGTCGCGTCTTCGCTGCCGTCCCGGGTTTTATGCGCACCGAGTCGACCGGTTTGGCAAGTTCATTCACCCGGCTCTGCCCGGATGGTTTATTTACCTTAGCTCGGCAGACTGGCGCCCCCTTTGCGGCTCTACGTAATTCTGCCCTCGCGAGCACCGCACAGGGACCAGTCTACTTTCACTCACGCTGTTACCCGAATTTCACCCTTCGATCGCCGCCGCAGCAGCAGCGGCAGCAGCCAGCGAGCGAAAGCCAGCCAGCGTTCGCTTTCTGCTCCCAGCAGCACACGCACGCGAGCATGTTGCTAAGGCATGCTAAGGCATGCCACCGCGTCCCGGAGAGAGAGGGAGCGCGCGCGGAGAGAGAGCGGATAGAGAGCGAGCGAGGAAGAGCGAGAGGGAGAGAAAGTGAGGGGAGAAAGAGAAAGAGAAAGAGGGGGGGAGAGACAGCGATAAAGAGCGAGAGAGAAAGATGGGAGAGCGAGAGAGAAAGATGGGAGAGCGAGAGAGAAAGATGGGAGAGCGAGCGAGAAAGATGGGGGAGAGCGAGAAGGAGAGGGAGAAGGAGAGGGAGTTGTAGGAGAAAATTGCGAGACTACATGTTTTGTGGTGATCATTTGCCAGCTATCAGCTGCGATGTTTGCTCTAGCGGTGTGGTAGCTGTAGTGTAGTGGTACCGGTGTGGTAACCCGGGCTTCGCTCCCGCTACAGGAGAGCGACACTTCCCTTCCCTGGAGAGGGAGCGGAGGGACTACTACACCGGTAGAGGGAGCGGAGGGACTACTACACCGGTAGAGCTACGGCGACGTATACACAATACCGACGTTACGAATAAACGTTTGTTGGCGATGTTGGCAATGTTGGCAATGTTGGCAATGAATGTTTGTTGAAATGTTGGCGATGTTGGCGATGTTGGCAATGAATGTTTGTTGAAATGTTGGCAATGTTGGCAATGTTGGCAATGCTGACAATGTTGATGATGTTGGCAATGACTGTTATAGTTAGGGCTACGTATACGCCATCACGACGTTAGACAAGCCTATACAAAAAACACAAAAACACGATCTCTCGCCGAGATAGCGTTCACGGGCATTCCAACACGCGCGGTTTCTGCTCGTAGACTGACCCGTCGTCGATGCGATGCATTCGAACCCAGTGAGATAAACGACGTCAGGCGCAAGTCTAAGTCATCACTGACCGTTTAAACCGACAGATTTAACAATGCGCACGTACAGCGCGACTACGAAGATATGAGATGACGTCATGGGTACAATCATATGCCAGATGACGTCACTGCTCTTACTCAGACGACACATAACGTCACTGGGTGGCGCTTAAA
>NW_014577140.1:446970-449286 GCF_000485595.1 Priapulus caudatus | reverse complement strand
CTCTCTCTCTCTCTCTCTCTCTCTCTCTCTCTCTCTCTCTCTCTCTCTCTCTCTCTCTCTCTCTCTCTCTCTCTCGCTCTCTCTCTCATTCTCTCGCTCTTTGTCTCTCTCTCTCTCTCGTTCGCTGCTGTGTATAACCTTGATATGAGACAACAGGCGCTGCATATCATACAGCTTACGTCAGCACACCATCCTCTCCTTGCTACCTCCACACAATGCCTCAAGTACCGGTTCGCAATTTCATTGCCGGAGCAGGTTTTTTGATATAAAAAAATTGCCTGCCGCCTAACATAACAGACACGGTAATAATAGTAACGGCGATGGCCGCTAGCTGGCGTTCCATTCTTTTCGCGGGACAATAATCGGGGGGGGGGGTGAATATTTTTTACGCATCAACTGGACCACGCTCGCAGAAGCGCGACTAGTTATAACCTCTATATGCCCGAGGTTCGGAAATAATGGGGGTAGCTCGGAGAATTTTTGCGAGTAAAAAAAATCTAGATCGAAACCTGCGGTGCATTGTGGGTGCATTCCGTTGCATTGTGGAGTTAAAAACGCAGTCACTCCCATTATAGTCTCGGGCGTTTGCGTATTTATACATTTATTTTATTTCCGACGGGTTTCTCCGCATTCGAATTCTTTCAATACGTCTTTGAATATCATTTCCTAGGCTGATCACTCAATTTCGATAGATCTGTAAAAATTGAAATCGGAAATACCAATTCGACTACGTAGGCCTACATGAGCATAAAAAAATTAGCGCGTAGGCAAGTATGGTAATCCGTTTTATGCTGAGAAAAAAACCCATTTGAATCCTTTATAATGCGAATGACCATCTATTTCACGTTACTCAGTAGATACTGTACATGATTCATGAAACGTCACAAGTAGAACACTGTCTTTGCTTGTCCTATATTGGTGACATTTCTGCGGCGACATTTTCCGGTCTTTGCAACGGGTTTCGCGCAGTAGGGTAATGGGCCTACCATGTAAATGTTTTGCAACTGGTGCAGCCCGACGACTTGCCCCGCCAGAGGGGGTGCGGGGGAGGGGCAACCTACAAGCCTGAAATTAACTAGACTTCTCTCGATATATTCACATCGGTAGGCTCACGGCCTCGCGCTCCACAACAGCGCGCTTTTAGTGAGAAAATATCACGTGTCTGTGTATGTCTGGAAGCACGCATAATATACACACACACGCTCGCGTTACGGACCGAGCTTGTTAGACACCTAGCTCTCTGATCACTCACAGAGCTAACGCCTCTACAAACACGGCGATTGTTCCACACAAAGCTGGAGGTGGGGTGAAAATCGCCACCTGCCAGCCTGCCACACGAAGGCATACCTGCCCTCGTTCCTATCTGGTTACCTGCCTACTCGCCTACGTGCCTACCTGGTTACCTGCCCGCATAGCTGCCTGCCTACCTAGAACCCTGCTTACCTGGTTACTTGCCTACCTTGTTACCTGCTTGCCTAGCTACCTACCTACCTGCCCACCTGGCTGCCTGCCTACCTGGTTACCTGCACATTTGGCAGTGCAAACGCTGCGGCTCGGACAGTGCACGGACAGTGCACGCACGGTGTACGGACAGTGGTCAAACTGACCTCTATGGCGGAAGCGAAAGCGGTCACCACAATACGTGCAGTCATGTCACCCTACCAAAATCTCTCACAACTATATATGGCGATACGGGAACCATGTTAGGCGGTAGAAGTAGTAGTAGTAAGACAGCAGCAGCAGCGGCGGCAACAGCAACAGCAACAGCAACAGCAACAACAACAACAGAACCACACGCAACAACAACAGCAGCAGTAGCAGCACCACCAGCAGCAGAAGCAGCAGCAGCAGCAGCGGCAGCACGAATCGCAACAGTAGCAGCAACAACAACAACAGCAGCAGCAGCAGCAACAACAACAACAGCAGCAGCAGTAGCATCATCATCATCATCAGCAGCAGCAGCAGCAGCACGAACAGCATCAGCAGCATCGGCAGCAGCACGAACCGCAGCAGCAGCAGTATCGGCAGCAGCAGTAGCAGCAGCAGCAGTAGCAGTAGCAGCAGCAGCAGTAGTAGTAGCAGCAGCAGCAGCAGTAGCAGTAGTAGCAGCAGCAGTAGCAGCAGCAGCAGCAGCAGCAGCAGCAGCAGTAGCAGCAGCAGCAGCAGCAGCAGCAGCAGCAGCAGCAGTAGAAGGTCACCTCGCTTGATTTCCTGTTCGCTGTACAATCCGAGCGCTGCGTCGTAAACACATTAATTTCTGCTCTTAATTAAATTTAACTAATTAATTTATGCACGAAGCGGATGCTGAGCTATCTA
>NW_014577140.1:444368-446960 GCF_000485595.1 Priapulus caudatus | reverse complement strand
ATGTAACCCTGACGCCTCTGATCGCAGTAAGGGAGGAAAGCACGCGGGAAACCTGCAGCAGCAGCAGCTGGTGCGCGCGTATAATATTATGTACTTACGGTTCACTAAGCTCATCCGTCATCAGCGCGTCGACGCACGACGGCGACGCTGCGTTGACGTCGCCGACGGCATTGCCGACGACGTCGCCGAGCACTGTGAAGCCATCCGGGTGACACTTAACGTCGGACGTCGTCGGCTCGCGTATGTCGTCGTCGTCGTCGTCGTCGCCGGAGCACGTGTGCATCGCAGCCACAGCGTCCTCGCGCTCGATCAGCAAATGCCGACGCGTCGACATCGGTGCCGGCAGCGTGTCGGCGCGCTAATTAACTAGCTGTACTGTCGATAGTGAGGATGCCGACGTCCCCCAACTCTCTCCCGCGTGCGGGCTCTCTCGCTCGCTCTCTCTGTCTCTCTCTCTCTCTCTCTCTCTCTCTCTCTCTCGCTCTCTCTCGCTTTCTCTCACTTTCTCTCACTTTCACTCTTAATCTCCTATTCGCGCTATTTCTCCTTGCGCTCACCTGATCCCTCGCCTTCCCACACGATCTCCGATCGCTCATGCTATCCGTGTCCGGATAGTTAGAAACCTTATATAGGGATTCACTCTCCCAGCCTCCACGACTAATCATCATCTTGCTCCATCACACAAAGCCTGTCCTCGTATCGTCCACAACCTTTAGCTGCCAATGCCATTAATATTTATCGATATCGCATACAGCTAGCTGGCTGGCCACGGTGCGTGTGTGTGTGCGTGCGTGTGCGTGTGCGCGTGCGCGTGCGCGTGCGCGTGCGTGTACATGTGAGTATGTTAGTGCGCGTGTGCATACATGCATGTGCGTGTGCGTGTACATGTGCATGTGCGTGCGCATGTGCGTGCGCATGTGCGCGTGCGTGTGCATGTGCGTGTTCATGTGCGCGTGCGTGCGCGTGCGTGTGCGTGCGCGTCTGTGTGTCTTTCTGTGTCGCAATTCATCGATCTGCGGACGGCGCCGATACCTGTATTACACAGGTACGCGATGAAGCCGCAGAAACTCACCGTCGGTGTCCATCACCTTCTCATCTCATCAGAGGCGCTCTGGCTACGACCTGCTCCACATACGACCGATATCCATGTAGTCTATTCTCCGCGCTGCCTCATGGCTTCATATGATGATATAAGTGAGTTTACTTTCACTCGGCGCGCACATCCGGGCAGTTACCTTTAAAGATTCCATGGAAAGACCGCAGAAGGGGGGAGGGGGCAAGAGGATAGGGAGGGGGCAGCGGGAATGGGGCGCAGTAAGGAAAGGGGGCGTGAGGGAGGTTGATTTCGCCACACATGACATGGATTTATGTTTGAGAAGAGATGTAACCACATATATTTACACATGCATTCTTGTTGCGTCATCGACCATTTTCCTCCTCACCAGATAATCAATGTCTGTCGACGCGCCCACACACACGCCCCGCAGGTACGTATTATATCACAGTAACTACACATACACGCACACACGCCCCGCAGGTACGCATTATATCACAGTAACAAGAGAGAGAGAGAGAGGAGGGAGATATGTTAGAGAGAGAGAGAGAGAAAGAGAGAGAGAGAGAGAGAGAGAGAGAGAGAGAGAGAGAGAGAGAGAGAGAGAGAAGGTGGGGGTTACTACTATTTAACGACATAGTCGCGGGTTTTAAGCCCTATACGACCGTGACTTTTCGCGTCGGGTTCAGAGTTTAGCAGCAGGTGCGTTTCAGGTTCACGTGTTTAACCATTGTTACGGGGTGAATTCGCACATCTTCGCCAGCAACCCTAATATAACAGGTAATATAACATATAATATAACAACCCTAGTATAACAGTACTGACACTATCCGGATAGTGACTGAGAAGACGCTTATGTCCGAACCTAGTCGCCTATTCCCTACGCTCAACACTTTGAGCAATACATAATATCAAGAGCAAATAATACATGAAATAAATATATTATTATAATATAATTTACATATAATTTACATATTATTATTATACATTATTATACTGAATTAGCTCTTGATAATATATTAAGATATACACATAACTAAATTGGCGTTTAGGGAAAGTAACAACAGTTACACTACAACAGAACGAAGGAATAGCGTTTCAGATTCGCCTCTCTCTGCTATGCGGCAGCTTTTAACTGCAGCGACCTCGAGCCCCGGAGCCACTGTTTCAAACGCAGACGAACCGAGCCGCCGCCATTCGATGCCAATCGCCGCCTCCCTCCTCTAAACATATGAAAGCGTCCGACTGCAAGAGAAGCAGATACTACACACACAGCGGTGAGCCGACGAGATGCAGGCCACCTGGTGGTGGGTTCGTGAGTATGGAATTACAGCATGAGCGAGGCGACGACGTCGGCGGGGACTGGTGGCGGGGGTCGGGAGTGCGAGCGGGATCGTATTTCTTCACAGCGTACCGGACGGACTTACTACACCCGAGCGAGCGGGCGTTGTAACGCACACGCACGCACGCACGCACGCACGCACGCACGCACGCACACACACACACACACACTCTCTCCCTCTTTCCTCTCTCTCTCT
>NW_014577140.1:435826-439343 GCF_000485595.1 Priapulus caudatus | reverse complement strand
GAAGTTCGCAAATCGAATGTTTGTTCACAAGAAATACTGCAAGTATACCATTGCAACGATAGTTAGAGGTTCAATTTTAGTAGCGGCTATAACTTAAGACATATTCACTTCGGATAAGAGGCATTAATTGCCTACCACAGACGTTTTTTTAGCCGGATACACTGGGGATAAGTTGGTCCGTTGCATGCCCCATGGGTCGGTCTATAGCCCAGCGGCAGTTAATGTAAGCGGCTATAGTACTAGAGCTAGCCTGTGTGGTAATAAGGTTAACTGAGGAAAGCCAAAAAATGCGCTTTTGTGGGCAGATGAAGGCGCTATAGATGAGGTGTCACCATGCAGTTTCCGCTAGGAGAAACGCCTGAAACGCCGTCTAGAAATTGTGATTAATACAGACAGTGTTCAGTGCGTTCTGTAGGTGAATTCATTACGTAACTCTCTCTCTCTCTCTCTCTCTCTCAAGGGAAGCACCAAGCGTTCTTTGTACTAGACAGGCGTGCGTTCTAACGACGTGGGTTCACTGTATACCTGCCACTCAAGGGAATAGCGAGGAATATGATCCCTTGTGCGTGCGTGCATCATAGAATCAGTAGTACATGTCAAAATAGATTAATGAAGCCTTTTAATCGATTCCGCAGTCATATTTCCACCCGAGCTGCTGCGACTCTCACATGCGCACCACACTTAGTAGCATGGCCATGATAGATAACGTGGGCTACGCTTCAAGGGGTAGCATCCTCCCAATGTACTGGTACAGTCCATGAACCTGTAACCTGTTTCCCACCAATCAGCCTGCCAACTTAACGCCTAGACTGACGCCGACAGCTCGCGAGCGCACGGTTTCCGTGCCGCCGGAGCACGCGTTGGAGGCAGTCTGAATTGTGTGCCGGGTATTTTTTTGCAGGAAAGAAAATTCGAGTTGAAACCACAATAGCATATTTGTTTATGGCTGGTGGAGAGATCTATTCGCTCCTTGTACGATGCGCAAACATACACGCTTCAAACCGCGTTCGTGTCTTAAAAACAGGGATCGTAAAGTATAAATAATATCTAGTTATATACAATAATACTATTATAGTATATATATAGATGGAAGAATATGAAGATCGAAAACCATATGATGTATTATTATAATACCTCATCTAGTTTTCAATCTATATATTATTCCAGTAGGCCTACTGTTTATTAGGGCGTAGCGCGTAACCTCGCCTTTCTGACTTCAAACTCACTAACCGACAACTCAACTACCTGCTGGGATGACCGGTGAGATATAGATATACATGGGGGAGAGAGAGAGAGAAAGAGAGAGAGAGAGAAAGAAATGGCGACACAGCACCATCGCAGCGGCGAGTGCGGGAGCGTTCGGCGTTAGTTTTTATGAAGGAAAGTTGATATACAGTGACACAACAGTGGAACTGTAATTGAGAGGTAGGGCCTACGGTAGTATTTGTGAATGTGCGTTCATATTATTTTCAGTTTTTACTGACTCTGTCCCAAGTGCCTGTGCTCACGCCCAACTCATGTGCATGCGTGTCAGTTCCTCCACACACACAGAGAAACTTCAATCCTAACCCTGCGCGTGCGTGTTAGTTCTTCTACGTGCAGGGAGCGACCCTTCAGCCGCGGTGACAGGCCTAGCAGCGTGGTATAGTCCCTCCCTCCCTCCCTCCCGCCTGACGGCTAGGCCCGTCCCGTGATATCTGCAGCAGCGGCGGCGGCGGCGGCGGCGGCGGGAATGTAGCAGCCAACAATGCCGGCTCGGTTCAGCAGAGTTCGTCTGCCGAAAGCTCGACGGCGAGGGAACAGGTTTCCTTTCTGCGAATTCGCCAAATGGGTCTGACCCAGCTGCTTGCGGGGTCACTTTTTACAGGTGCCGTGCCCGTGAAAAGCTGTAGGGGTGGCGGCGGTATGCGGCCCGTGAGTGGCGAACCCCAGCATGAAATAGAGCGCAGGGAGGAGACGCCACCACCGTGGCGGTAAGACACGATCGATAGAGAAACTTCCTACTTCTTCCTTTTGGTTGTCACCTTGCTCTCGTAAACCATAAAGGGTTAATGTAGAGCAAGAGCTCCCCACCCCAAGGCACAACCCTTAAATCAACAATGTAACTTGCAGTCAGCGACATTTTTACGAGCAAACATCCCCCGACAGACAATATACTCGACTATATTCTTACACTAGCAGCGGAGCGCTGAGTGAGTGGGTGGGTGAGTGAGAGAGTGGGTGGGTGGGTGAGTGAGAGAGTGGGTGGGTGGGGGAGTGCGTGGGTGAGTGAGAGAGTTGTCCCTCCCTGCTGGTGTCACTACACAACACTGCGCCCTCACCTCCCCCTTACCTCCAACAATGCACGGCTCAACCCACGAAATTGTCAGGTTGTCTTTTCTGCTCAGAGCCGCCCGTCCGGGGCTAATACACTGATCCAGCGCTATACTGGCTGCTCTCTGGTGAGGCCTACCGGTTCCTTTCCTTATGAACACACGGATTCTGGGTTGTTTGATCAGCACCAGGTAAAGCACCCCCCACCTCCCGCTGTCAGTAAGAGAAGTGGCTGACCGCCGGTTCACTTCAATCTGAACCCACACTTTCAATTTCGATTCTCTCTATACGCGCCGCGTACGACGTGCCTTTGTGATAGTTTTATACGCATTTTCATCATCAAGCGGGATGGGGTGGGGGTGCAAATAGTGCAGTGAGCGGGAGAAAGTAGAATTGGGAGTGAAAGACAAAGAGGGAGAGAGAGAAGGCGAGAGAGAAATAAAAGAATGGCGAGCGACACAGAGAAAAATGAGCGCACGAGAGAGCTAGAGATAGAGAGGGGAGATGTGCGTAAGAAAGAGACAAAGAGGAGGAAGAAGAGCGATAGCTAAAGAAAAAGGACGAGGGGTGAGAGAGAGAGGGATGTGAATGAAAGAAATAGACATACAGAGAGATGGAGAAGATAGAAAGAGACATACAGAGAGGGAGAGAGAGAGAGAGAGAGAGAGAGAGAGCGAGAGAGAGAGAAGAGAGAGAGGAGGAGAGAGAGAGAGAGAGCGGAGAGAGAGAGAGAGAGAGAGAGAGAGAGGGAAAGAANAGAGAGAGAGAGTGAGAGAGAGAGAGACGAGGGGAGAGTGAGCATTACAAATATCGTGCATTAAATCATTGATATATAGTCGTTGATCCAGCTGGTGATGTATAGATGCCTCTATAGAATCTACCCACGATGAAACCCTGCACACACACGCACACCGACGACTAACAGCAGGAGTGTATAATATACACACTATATTATACACACTGACTATTAGTGCATCGGTATATAGGGAGAAGCAAAATACTCCCGTACTATTCCCTCCACCTATGCATACGTTCACTGCTGTGTCGGAGTGCGAACAACAGCTGGCGAATAGTAGTAGTAGCCGGTAACTTACACCAACGCGTAGGTTAGCAAAAACACGATTAATTTTTTTTAAATAAAATGTGCGAGATGCTCTATAGCACGTGTCCTCTTTCTCCGTCTATCTCCGTCTCTCTCTCTCTC
>NW_014577140.1:429514-432726 GCF_000485595.1 Priapulus caudatus | reverse complement strand
CTCTCTTCTTCTTCTTCTCTCTCTCTCTCTCTCTCTCTCTCTCTCGCCGCTATATATATATATAATATCAAGAGATAATAAATACCTGTATATAAATATATACATAATATCAAGAGATAATAAATACCTGTATATAAATATATACATAATATATAAATATATAAACACCGTATATATACCGTATATAAATATATAATAAATACCGGTATTTATTAGCTCTTGATAATATATATATATATACACGCACGCACGCACGCGCACACACACACCAGGCACGCACACACACACACACACACACATACACACACACACACACGCACACGCCACACCACACACACGACGCCAACACCGACGCGCCGCGCCGCACGCCATACACGCCACGCACTCACGCTACGCACGCCACGCACGCATACACGCGCCACGCACGCGATACACGCACATACACACACACGCACGCACGACGCACGCACCGCACGCACGCACGCGTGCGCGCGCGCACAACACACACACACACACAACACACACGCACACACGCCACGCACCTGTCTGCCAAAGCAGCGAAGCGCCTTCTGCCCTCAATGCATACCCGCCCCTCCCGCACATCATCATCATTAGCAGCAAGCAGCACCACCAGCAGCAGCAGCAGCAGCTAGCAGCAGCACAGCAGCAGCAGCAGACCAGCAGCACCAGCAGCCACCAGCCAGCACCAGTCAGCACCAGCAGCACCCAGCAGCCCAGCAGCAGCAGCAAGCAGCAGCAGCAGCCAGCCAGCAGCACAGCAGCACCAGCCAGCACCAGCAGCACCAGCAGCCACAGCAGTCACCAGCAGCATAATTAATAATAACAACGACACGACGACGACGACGACGACAACAACAACAACAAACCAACAATAATAATCATTAACTCATCATCAATCATCATCAGTTCATCATCATAATCTTATTTAGATAGATCATAGATAGATCATCAGCAGTCGTTAGTCAGTAAAAGCTCACTAATACCTCGACTTAACTAATATGTTCCTCAGAAATTCTCAGAATTCCCCTAGTGGCCCTCACGTACCAGCCAATACACCAGTAGCCTGTTTCTTTCTCGCCTCTCCCTCTCTCTCTGTCTCTCTCTCTCTCTCTCTCTCCCTCCCTCCCTCTCTCCCTCCCCCCCCCCCCCCTTTCCTCTCTCTCTGCTCTTTCTCTCCTCCAATCTCCATCTCTCTCCCTCTTCCCCCTCTCTTTCCTCCTCCTCTCTCTCTCCCGCTCTCTCTCCTCTCTCCCTCTCTTCTCTCTCTCTCTTCTTCTTTTCTCTCTCTCTCTCTCTACCCACTGTCCTCTAAGACTATCTGTCCTTCTCTCCCCACCTCTTTCTTTCTCTCTCCCTCTCTCCGCTTCCCTAGCGCCGCACACAGAGAGCGCACATCTTGCTGTATAGTTCTCCCACCCGGAGGGTGTCCTCCGCTATCAGACCATTACGTAAGTGGCTTGCCTCCTCCTTCCCCCCGCCACCCCTCGCGCACGCCATCCTTATGCAACGCACTGACCCCACACGTCTGACCCCACACGTCTGACCCCACACGCACTGACCCCACACGCACTGACCCCACACGTCTGACCCCACACGCACTGACCCCACACGCACTGACCCCACACGTCTGACCCCACACGTCTGACCCCACACGCACTGACCCCACGCGTCTGACCCCACACGTCAGCTGCGGTGTATTCAGCCTACCTACTTACGTCGGCTAGTTACCGCACCGCGTTCGCGTGCACGAGAAACATAGCCATGTCGTCGGCTTGCACTATGGCGACATTCCGCCGCCCCGCGTCGCCTGCGCGTATGCATATAGGTGGCGACGGAGCATTCGCCTGAACGTTCGCCTTGTCAACGACGAAGAAGAAATGCGGAGACGCAGCGGAGAAGGAGAGGAATCGATATACGCGGATATGAGAAATCGGAGCGAGTGCGTCGGATTGCGCTGTTGTTGTGCGTGTACTATTACGGACGGACGCGGGGTCCGCTCGTTCGCCGCCACATCCGTTGAATTTCTTGTTAATTCTAGACTCGCGTAGAATCGTAGGGTTTCTTCTCTCTCTCTCGTGGAGGAGGCGGTTCGAGCATCACGGGATCACTCATCACGTTTCGTGGTTAGTTTCCTTGCTGTCACGCTAGCCGGGGAATCGTCGCACCCCCCCCGTCACGCTAGCCGGGGAATCGTCGCACCCCCCCCGTCACGCTAGCCGGGGAATCGTCGCACCCCCCCCCGTCACGCTAGCCGGGGAATCGTCGCACCCCCCCCCGTCACGCTAGCCGGGGAATCGTCGCACCCCCCCCCGTCACGCTAGCCGGGGAATCGTCGCACCCCCCCCCCGTCTCTCCGAACGAGATTGTAGCGTTGCGAAACCACAGTTCTATTGCGCAACATAGAGATGTAGATTGCGAGAAGCCTCCTCTACAAGACATCGTTGTCATGCAGCTACTGCTGCTGGTAGATCGGTCAAACCAGACTAGTGCATATATGTGTGTATCTCACACGCACCTCCAACTATCCGACTCATAAGATCCGTTAGAGCTACCTGTCAATTACTCCAGGTAGGTTGCCGACGACCCCCACACCCCCTGCTGCCGCGTATCTGTGTTAGAGTGCTTCATCTAATCAAGATTTGATCTAATCACGCGCGATGCTCGACCACTCGCCCTGAGCATCAATACTTCACAGAGAGGCTGCTCTCCTCATGCCTAGACAATCTCCCGTAGACCGTCTCCCGTAGACCGTCTCCCGTAGACCGTCTCCCGTATAGACCGTCTCCCGTAGACCGTCTCCCGTAGACCGTCTCCCGTAGACCGTCTCCCGTAGACCGTCTCCCGTATAGACCGTCTCCCGTAGACCGTCTCCCGTAGACCGTCTCCCGTAGACCGTCTCCCGTAGACCGTCTCCCGTAGACCGTCTCCCGTAGACCGTCTCCCGTATAGACTGTTTTCTGTAGACCGTCTCCTGTGGGAAGGTTGGCTAGCGTGCACATAGCGGTGACTGTGGGAAGGTTGGCTAGCGTGCACATAGCGGTGACTGTGGGAAGGTTGGCTAGCGTGCACATAGCGGTGACTGTGGGAAGGTTGGCTAGCGTGCACATAGCGGTGACTGTGGGAAGGTTGGCTAGCGTGTACAAAGCGGTGACTGTGGGAAGGTTGGCTAGCGTGCACATAGCGGCGACTGT
>NW_014577140.1:419984-426499 GCF_000485595.1 Priapulus caudatus | reverse complement strand
ACACACACACACACACACACACACACACACACACACACACACACACACACACACACACACACACACACACACACACACACACACACACACACACACACACACACACACACACGAGAGAGGGACACATAAGATATTTGTCGCATGTACAATACAGTTTGCCTGTCATACAGAGCCACCTAATGCACTAGTGAACTGTGTTTGTCTCTCTCTATGCAGAACCGAATAATGCACGAGTGAAATGAGCTTGTCTCTATATTGAACCCAATAATGCGCCTGTCTGTGCATAGTCTCTCTTGATGCACGAGCGAAATTTGCTTTGTCTCTATATTGAACCTAATAACGACACGAGCCAAACGCCCGCCCTGTCTCCACGCAGGAGTGACAGTGACATATGTCGGCCGTGTCGCGTTCATGCGAGCATCCCCGCATCCATGCCGTCCGCATCATCATCATCATCATTGCGCTCAGCAGCAGCAGACGAACTCACGCGTCGGCGACCCGTCTCCGACCCCCCGACCAGCGGCTGCATTAACAACGCTAACAGCTATCTAGCAGCAGTCATAAACATCCGACAGCCACAGGAAAGTGGGAATAATCAGCGTGACAGACGAGCTATGGCACGTACGCACGCAGGCACGCACGCACGCAGGCACGCACGCAGCAGCAGCGGTCGCGCTAAGGTTGGAGACAGTGGCGCGGTGTGCACATCTGATACGGTTGCTGCTGCTGCTGATGCTGCTACTGCTGATGCTGCTGCTACTGCTGCTGCTGCTGCTGCTGGGGGTGGTGGTGGTGCTACTGCTGCTGCTGATACTGCTGCTGCTGCTGACGCTGATGCTGATACTGCTGCTGCTGCTGACGCTGATGCTGATGCTGCTGCTGCTGCTGCTGTTGCTGCTGCTGGGGGTGGTGGTGGTGCTACTACTGCTGCTGCTACTACTGCTGCTGATGCTGCTACTGTTGCTGCTGCTGATGCTGCTGCTACCGGTAACGGCTGGCAGCAAGAGTGCAGGGAGAGGACGAGGCGTGGCGCACTCTGGCGACCACTCGGGGGAGACTGGCTGGTGCTGGTGCGCGTGTATTAATTCCTGCATAATCCGCAATCTAATTGGGTTCAAGGAACTTTCACTGGCCGTGGATCGATCGGCTGCTGCTGCTGCTGCTGCTGCTGCTGCTGCTGCTGCTGCTGCCTCGGCAAATTAAAACATTTTGTTGCCAGCCTCTGCTCGAACTATCGATTTGCAATCGCCGGGCATAACAATGTTATAGAGTGGGATTACGGCTTCGCATAGGTTAAATCACGGCCACAGAGAGAGAGAGAGTGAGAGAGAGAGCGCGCGCGAGAGAGAGCAAGGTAGTGAGAGAAAGAGAGANCTCTCTCTCTCTGCCTCTCTGCCCTCTCTTGCCTCTCTCTCTCTCCTCTCTCTCTCTCTCATCTCTCTCTGAAGCTCGCTCTCTCTCTCTCTCCTCGCTCTCGTCTCCTCTCTCTCTCTCTCTCTTCTGCTCTCTTTCTCTCTCTCACTTCTCTCTCTTTCTCTCACTACCTTGCTCTCTTTCACTCTCGCTCTCTCTCACTTTCTCTCTTTCTCTCGCGCTACCTGCTCTCTGCTCTGTCGCGGCGCGCTCATCTCTCTCTCACTCCTCTCTCTCTCGTGCGGCCGTGATTTAACCTCTGCGAAAGCCGTAACCCACTCTATTACACTATGTTATGCCCGGCGATTGCAAAATCGATAGTTCGAGGCAGAGCCTGGCCCAACAAATGTTTTATTTTGGACGAGGCAAGCAGCAGGCAGCAGCAGTTAGAGGCAGCAGCAGCAGCAGCAGCAGTAGCAGCAGTAGCTCAGCAGCAGTAGCGCAGCAACATGTTAGCAGGCAGCAAGCGATCGATCGCACGCCAGTGAAAGTTCGCTTGAACCCAATTAGATCTGCGCGGATTAATGCAGTGAATTAATACACGGCGCACACCGCAACACCAGCTAGTCTCCCCCGAGTGGTCGCCGGAGCTGGCGCCACGGCCTCGCTCCTCTCCCTGCAGTTGCTAGTCGCGTTAGGTGCGCAAGCACGTCAGGCGCAGCCAGCTCAGCAGCAGCAGCTCAGCCAGCATGGCAGCAGCCAGCAGCAGGCAGCAGCAGGCCACAGCAATAAAAATACAGCAAGCAGTAAGTAGCACCACGCACGCGACCCCCAGCAGCAGCAACAGCCCAGGCAGCAAGCAGCAGCCATCAGCATCAGACCGTCAGCAGCAGCAGCAGCAGTATCAGCAAGCGCAGTTAGCACCAACCAACGCACCCCCGAGCAGCAGCAGCAGCAAGCAGCGTAGGCAGCATCAGCCAGCCACCAGTATCAGCAGCAGGCAGTAGCAACCCCACCACGCCCGCCAGCAGCAGGGCAGCAGTAGCATCAGCATCAAGCATCGAGCATCAGCGATCAGCATCAGCAGCAGCAATGCAGCAGCAACCGGCGTATCAGATGTGCACACCGCCGCCACTGTCTTCCAACCTTTGCGCGACGCGGCTGCTCGGCTGCGTGCGTGCCTGCGTGCGTGCCTGCGTGCGTGCGTGCCTGCGTGCGCTGCGCTGCCTTGCGTGCCTGCGTGCCGGTGCCTGCTGGCGGCCGGCGTGCGGTGCGTGCCTGCTGCGTCGCGTACGTGCCACTAGCTCGTCTGTCACGCTTGATGTATTCCACTTTCCTGTGGCTGTGGATGTTTATGCACTGCTGCTAGATAGCTCGTTTAGCGTTGTATAATGCAGCCGCTGGTCGCGGCGGGGTCGAGACGGGTCGCGACGCGTGAGCTTCGTCTGCTGCTGCTAGGCGCCGATGATGATGACTGATGCTGACCGCATGGATAGCGGGGATGCTCGCATATGCAACGCGACACGGCCGAGCATACTGTCACTAGTCAGCTCGCTGCGTGAGACAGAGCGGGCGCGTTTTGTTCTGTCGCTTTATTAGGTTCAATATAGAGACAAAGCTCATTTTCACTCGTTGCATTATTCGGTTCTCGCATAGACAGAGAGACAACACATTTCACTAGTGCATAAGCCGTGGGCTCTGTATAAACAACAGGCCAATCCTCAGAGAGAGAGAGAGAGAGACAGAGAAAGGGAGAGAGAGATGTACTAAAAGGCGATATACCGTGGATGTACGTGCGTGCGTGCGTGCGTGCGTGCGTGCGTGCGTGCGTGCGTGCGTGCATTAGCGTGTATGTGTCAGTAGCGTATGCGCGTCTGCCACCTCGCGTCGCTCTCTCTCTGCGTTCTATATAATCATCAATAATCACAAAGCGCTACCGTAGAACCATGTCAGAGCCCGAGCACAAGCGAAAAGCTAGTGCAGGAGTTACCTAGCGGGCGACAGTGGGAACACTAACTAATGCACTCTACAAACTACACGCTTCAACTGTCATCTGCAATCGGAAACTATGAGGTCGAGTTGGCTTCGTGTAGAAGGGTGGCTAGGTAGCTAAGAGGATAGCTAGGAGGGTGGCTAGGAGGGTGGCTAGGTAGCTAGAAGGGTGGCTAGGTAGCTAGGAGGGTGGCTAGGTAGCTAGGAGGGTGGCTAGGAGGGTGGCTAGATAGCTAGGAGGGTAGCTAAGAGGGTGGCTAGGAGAGTGGCTAGGTAGCTAGGAGGGTGGCTAGGAGGGTGGCTAGGTAGCTAGGAGGGTGGCTAGGAGGGTGGCTAGGTAGCTAGGAGGGTGGCTAGATAGCTAGGAGGGTGGCTAGGTAGCTAGGAGGGTGGCTAGGTAGCTAGGAGGGTGGCTAGGAGGGTGGCTAGGAGGGTTGGGCTTCGTGAAGGACATAATGAATTTGTTACACTAAATCAATTCTGTGCCAAAAATTTCCGTAAAATTTGCCCCGTAAAGCAAGCAAACACATCAAACTAAATGCGAAACGCGTCCAATAATATCCGCAATAGCATCCCTGCGGTGGTATGGCTGTGATTTCCCTTTGACACGTTCTCCTCCTGGGGCGTAATAGGAAAGAGTTAGGTCAATTGACCCATAAAGCCACCGCCGCGTTATGCGACGTAACATGAGACTAATTGAACAGCGAGGGGGATCAATACAGAAGCCATATCGCCCCCGACACGCCAACGCCACTGTCACTCTGCACGAGCAAATATCATCGAATTTACCCCTCGATTCTCGCAAATCAACCCAATAAAATGTCATCGCCCGGCAGTAGAACGCACAGATCAAGTTTAACGTGACGAGTTAATCGCTCCGTGTGTGTGTGTGTGTGTGTGTGTGTGTGTGTGTGTGTGTGTGTGTGTGTGTGTGTGTGTGTGTGTGTGTGTGTGTGTGTGTGTGTGTGTGTGTGGGCGCGCGTGTGTGTGTTGCGCGGCGAGTCCCCACCAGTCGACACAAAAGCTCCAGTTTTCACGCATGCGGCATAGCTAAGACGCCGCCTGGATGTGGAACGCCAGCCGCACAAAGGAGCAAGACCACCTGGACCAATCCAGACCAGCGGTCGAGCGACCCCCGAACAACATTGCCGTCCGTGAGACCGACCCTCGGCTTCTGAGAGCCGAGCGGAGAGAGTAAGCACACAAACACGCGCGGCGACAATCGCAGCTGTTTAACAGCTGTCCGAACTCACTAATTGACCAGCGGCCAAGCAGCCAGCCAGCCGGACAATGGCTCGCGGCGGGCGCGGGAAGGGTTCTGTTTTCGTTTGCCCGATGTGGTCTCGCAACTGGTCCGCGGCCTGTTTACACAGACCCTCCCCCCTCTCTCCCTCTCCCCTGCCTTCATCCATCCCCTCTCCCTCTCCCCCTCTCCCCTGCCTTCATCCATCCCTCTCCCCTCTCCCCCTCTCCCGCCCTCATTCCATCCCTCTCCTCTCTCCTCTCCCCTGCCTTCATCCATCCCCTCTCCCTCTCCCCCTCCCCTGCTTCATCCATCCGCCTCTCCCTCTCCCCTGCTTCATCATCCCTCTCCCTCTCTCCTTCCTCCCGCGCGCGGTGCGACACAGCACATCTTTCTCTCTGACAATAATACACAGCTTGTGATGATTCGGAGCGCGAGGGGAGGGATGCCGCAGAAAGCAAGCAAGCTACGGCAAAACAGCACGCGGACGAGACACAGCGGTAACACAGCGTCACGAGTGACATCCATGCCAATAAACAAGCGCAGGGAGTTCGTGGATGAAGGAAGCTGGGGGAGTGGGGGCCCCAATGATCGTCTCTGGCATAAGTCCTCCAGTATAAGGTTAAAGGAATAATAGGCCCATTGATTATGCAATGTTGACGAATGCTAGAGTAACTGGCACCTTGTGGTAGTTTAAAGTACATTACCTTATAGCCAAACGCGTATTAGTTTGTCCAATATCACTGCTGGTTACATTACAAACAAGACTTGAAATCGTTTGTTGATATGTATCAACGTATCATTTACGTGCCGTAAATGTCATCCAGGAAGATGAAACGGAGGTGTCCGGCGGTGTAAACCACGGCAACGGACTAAACATGAAAATAGGAGTAAAACACACGTACTAATCACGGATGCATGTGGGACAGCCCTGACAAAAAGTTCCTTATCACGAGCGTCCATGTTTACGAAATCACTGATGATAGTGTAAGCGGGCAGAATTGCTATGGAGGGGATATGTGTCAAAATTCAAACGTTCAATTGAACAGTCAATTTAATCATTCAAACATTTCGATTTGATTGTTCAATTGAACAGTCAATTTAATCATTCAAACATTCAATTATTCGATTGATTGTTCAATTGATCGATTGATTGTTCAATTGAACAGTCAATTTAATCATTCAAACATTCAATTATTCGATTGATTGTTTCAATTGAACAGCCAATTTAATCATTCAAACATTCAATTATTCGATTGATTGTTCAATTGATCGATTGATTGTCAATTGAACAGTCAATTTAATCATTCAACGTTCAATTGATCAATTGATTGTTCAATTGTCAATTGATTGTTCAATTGAACAATCAATTGATTGTTCAATGAACAATCAATTTAATCATTCAAACATTCAATTGAACAATCAATTTAATCATTCAAACATTCAATTGAACAATCAATTTAATCATTCAAACATTCAATTGAACAATCAATTTAATCATTCAAACATTCAATTGAGCAATTGAATGAATGAATTGCCAAATTGAATCAATGAATAGGCGTATTGAATCATGGAATGGAGCAATCGCCGAGGCTCGTATATCGCCAAATTAAACCCACATGCGCAGAGATAAGAGACATGACGGAAAACGTGGTAGCACGTACGTTGCTAGAAACGCAATGCGCCAACGTTTCCCAGCTAAGTGTGTGCACCCCAGCGTTTACGTGGGTGCGTGTAACCCGCGTGTACGTGCGTGCAGCGTGCGTGTACCCGCGTGCGTGCGTGTACCTCGTGTACGCCGGCGGTGTACGTGAGTGTACCGCGTGTACGTGTCGTGTACGTGCAAGTGCGACGAATGCGATGTACCGCGTGCACCTGTGTGTACCCGCGTGTACGTGCGGTAATCTGTCCGCTGTACTCGTGTACC
>NW_014577140.1:398586-418801 GCF_000485595.1 Priapulus caudatus | reverse complement strand
GAGAATAATGATTAAAATTGATTGTTCAATTGAATGTTTGAATGAATTAAATTGATTGTTCAAATGAATGTTTTAAATATTAAATTGATATTGTTCAATTGAATGTTTGAATGATTAATGATTGTTCAATTGATCATCAATTGATCATGAACAATCAATTGATCAATTGAACGTTTGAATGATTAAATTGACTGTTCAATTGAACAATCAATCGATCAATTGAACAATCAATCGAATAATTGAATGTTTGAATGATTAAATTGACTGTTCAATTGAACAATCAATCGAATAATTGAATGTTTGAATGATTAAATTGACTGTTCAATTGAACAATCAATCGATCAATTGAACAATCAATCGAATAATTGAATGTTTGAATGATTAAATTGACTGTTCAATTGAACAATCAATCGAATGTTTGAATGATTAAATTGACTGTTCAATTGAACGTTTGAATTTTGACACATATCCCCTCCCATAGTTTCAGACTACGTAATCAGCGCGAGGCATAATGGTTATCGCGAACGTACGTGCCAGGGCGGTCGAGTTCTGTATGTCACGCAGGGGCGGATTCAGACCGTATTTGCCGTATTGGGAAATACGGTCTAGATTTCAAAGTTCCCTTCGAAATTTTGCGCTCACTGTTGGGTGGTGTGCCCTTTTTGGGGATGTGCCCTTTAAATCTGGAAAAATACTGTCTAGCCTCAGCCCTGGAACCGGCCCTGATGTGTGTATGCGTGGTTCACTATCAGAGCGTGGTTCACTATCACAGCCGCGCCTTGGTGTACGACCAACATAATACATGTTGCGCGCGCGCGTGTGTGTGTTTGTGTGTGTTTGTGTGTGTGCGTGTGTGTGAGTGTGTGTGCGTGTGTGTGCGCGCACGTGTGTGTGCCTGTATATGGGTGTGGCCGTGTTGGTGTGCGTGCGTGTGCACGGATGTGCGTGCGTGTGCACGGATGTGCATGCGTGAGTGTGTGCGTGCATGCTTACGTATGTGTGCGCGCCCGCGTGAATGTGTAACAGTGCGCAGTCAATTTGTAGATTATTTAAAAGTGACTGCTCAGTTAAAGTAATTAATTTAAAATATTCATGGTAGAATTATACATGTGACTAGCTAAGGATGCAACACACAGGATGTAAATTCTACTGCGTAGACGCACACCCGGACCTGTGAAGGCAGAATTCGGAGAAGACCGGACGTGCGCAGTTGAATAACATAGTGTCGAGTTACCGAGTACACGTATGTGTACACGTGAGTGAGACGTGATTGCTAGATGTTTAACACGTTGTTGGGGAGAACGTGTGCACGTGTACGCAATGTGGTCTCACACGCGGGTAGAAACATATGACGTCACCTCGCTGGTCGTATATATATAGACACACCTTGGGAGCTCTCCCGGGGTGCGCACATATATTCTTACTGCGTTGGAAAGCCTGATGTACGGACGGACGGACGACCTCAGAGACTGACGGACGGACGACCTCAGAGACTGACGTACGGACGGACGGACAGAGTCATATGCTATGCTAATACAATTCTGGACTCTTGCTCACGTGTGTGTCATGAGCGGTAATAAATTCTTGTGCGTGGAAAACTCACTTATGGACTTGTGAAATCATTGGTGTTATCTTCGTTACTACGCCTCACCAGACACAGGGAAACTAGTTAACATTCCTTCATGCGGTAACGCAAACACGAAACGAGACAACGGGTTAAGAACAACAAAACACCGCAGGATTTAGAACATTATCACCTACACGATCACGTGCCTACACACCGTCGGGCACTTTCTCGACGTAACTAATTAACACAAACTGAAACGTAACCCTACTAGGTTTCAAATGTGAATAAAATGTAGTTATAGTAAATCGTTTGTCAGGAACCTAAACATAGGCTAGGTAATGCAAACAGTAAATAAACTTTGGTTTTCAACGTTTTTAGGGAACCATTTCACAACCTCATTGTAAATGTTACGTAGTGGTTTATAACAAGATTTTGGCAAACGTTTGTTAAGAACCGACATGTAACGTTACTATCAACGTTTACTGAACTTTAACAAAACGATTTTGGCAAACGTTTTTCAATAACTTAAATATAACCTTATTATAAACGTTTTACTAACCGTAATAAAACGTTTTTAGCAAACGTTTTTAAATAACATAAATATAACTTTATTAGAAACGTTTTACGAACGTTTGGAAAACGTTTCATTCATACCAAACCATAAAATAACCATTCAAAAACGTTGCGAAAACGTTATGTGTTAGCTGGGCAGGAGTCTACGGTCGCCTGTCATTTAATGGATGCCTTGCTTCGCACCTGGTGTTCTGAACATATAAATACATTACATAACCATCTCATAATAAAGGTCGACTTTACGGGAAATTATAGTACCGCATCGAATTCGTGCAAAGAGATGAACCGCAATAACGGCTATAAAATGCTATGCAAGTTTTATTGATAATTACTTTATTAGTTGTTCAATTTCGAATTCATAGCTGCTTCGTATAATTCAATTTTCGCGAGTACAACTTACCAAAGAAGCGTGAAGAGAAGGGGTTTGACGTGCTTATCATAAATCTCAAACCACTTTTCAAGATGCGGGATAACCTGTCCACTTCCCATACACAAAACCTGGAAAGTATTTCATTACGTAACATTAATATCTGTTCGCTGTCTCAGTCGCGGTTATAGCCATAGTTGTGGTAGTGGCGATGATGTGGATGCCGATGAAAACAACGACAATGACGATGATAAATTCTCGCGTTAACTTGGGCCATGTTCTATAATGAAAGCTAATATTTTTTAGCCTCGTAAAGTAGTAGGGCCTAACTAACGACTATACCGACCTTCTGCTCCTTTCCACAAACTGCTAGCACATACGGCTTCCACGTGTTTCCAGAAAACCACGAGACCCGTATGTGTGGAGACAGCGTGTTAGCGCTAAAATTCACGAGATATTCACAAGTTAATCATACAATCCTATAGCAATCCAAGTCACATTTGTTCGCTCCTTATGCGCGCTTTCGGCTAACAAATTTCTTGCCCGACACAGCCATGAGTGCATGACACACAGCGTCATAGAATAATCTACCTACGCGAGCTTTTTGCGTTTTTTATCAGAGAGAGAAGTTACGTACACCAAAATACCCGTACGAACCTTTAATGCGTAAAAACGAACCCGGGCATCGCCTGCTACCCCACTAATGATGATTATATGAATATTATATTATTAGAAAACATTAACATGTTCGCGATAAAACGGTAGAAATCGACTTACTCTCCTCCTGGAGGAACGTAGGAAAACGAACTGTTGACCTCGGAGCAGTAGGTCGGTGGCAGCTCGTGCCATCTCTTAAAGTGACGATTGAGGATTTGGTCGGCACAACCTGAAGACGACGCGACACGTCTTAACACCCAGAAATAGCAGACCCTAACAGCAACAACTCCTACCTAAATACACGCGGTGTTAGTAGTGTGCTCGTGCAGTGCAGTAAGCGCGTTCAGTATGTAAATGTGTATAGCACAACGTTACTCCTTCATCTAGCTAAAGAGTCGTTTAACGTAATGACGGTAGGCTATATAGCAAACATCGAGCATTTTGCTTCTCGTTGGTACTTTATGTAGTCAATATGTCAAGCAACTTGCTGCCGGTAGACGAGACACTATAGAATTGACCGCGTTTTCAGCTCGCGCTTAAATTCCCCTACCGCTCTCTCCACGTAGAATTATAGTCACTTACTGCTAAAGCCGAAAAACGAATCCTCGCAATTTCGGGCCAATTTCCGTAACTTTTTGAAAGTATTATGAGCGGCCGTCGGTTCTACGACCATGACGCTGCTGTGGAACGTCTGAGGCTGGCGATGGTAGGCCACAGCTAGAGGAGAGCTGAGGTTCGCCGAACAGATGGTCGATGTTGTAGTGCACCTGCGAGAGAATGAATTGTCGCATTTTCATCCAGATAATCTACACATTATTATGTGAAACAGGCAACAGCGTATATCGTGTGCAGAGAAACAGAACGTTGTTTGGAATGAAATGCAGGATAACATTTCGTATATATAAGGGAGAAGAAAACGTGCGCGCCAAACCTTAAAAGCGCGCGTTGTGAACGAGAGGATAGGCAGAGGTTGAAGGAGAAGGACGTACCAGCGTGGATATGCAAGGAACACACATTCTGAGTATTGGCGGCAATACTGCCAAGTGGAAAGTGCTGCTAGGGACACGTCCATGACGGACATCCGCATGGCGTTGATCCGCTCCAGGCCGCTAATTGGTATCATGTCGTGGTACAGCTCCGATAGCAGGTCTCTACGCATGCGCACACACCCACATTTAATGTCATCACACACGCATTCCGTTACTAGATTACGTCAAGCTTATAATAGACGCAACAAAGGTTATGATGATCATACGTTTTGTTTTACCCGTAATGAACGCGTGCGGATTAGGGAGAACGAGTAACCGCATGTTACTGGTCATTTTCTCACCTGAATTCCAGAGAGACTTTGTTGGTAATCATGCAGACGAGTCTACGGGTGACCTGAGCATGACGCAGTAAGTGTCCGAGTACGAGCGCACCGATCGCCTCTCCGTCTGTCTCCGCCGCAGTCACGTAGGCTTCGTCTTCAAACGTGGCTGCAAATATTACAGGTTTCGTTAACGTGAAACATTAGGAAAGGAATCTCGATCTGCGTTGCCCCCTAGCGGCATTTGACACTCGCTCTGACATTCTGTAGATTGTATATCATACCACCTACCTGGCTCGGGTCTGCACGGAATTCGTTGTGTGGCCTTCCTCTCTTTACTTCTGCGTAAGTTCCCGCAATTTCCCGTGCGTGGGACTGTATCGCTGATCTTAAATCATAGATTAACATTAGAAATCTACCATATCTCATATGTAACAGATCCATGGTGGTATGTATATAGTGTGAGAGACTGTCAGAGACTGTGCAATAGAGAACAGCGGAGAGAGATCAAGAGAGAGAAGGAGAGAGAGAGAGACAGACAGAGAGAGAGAGGGGGAGAGAGAGAGAGAGGGGGGGAGAGGGAGAAAGAGAGAGAGAGAGAAAGAGCGCGCGAGAGAGAGAGAGAGAGAGGGGGGGAGAGGGAGAAAGAGAGAGAGAGAAAGAGCGCGCGCGAGAGAGAGAGAGCACGCGACGAGAGAGGAAAAGAGAGCGAGAGAAGAAAGCGGGTCATATTTACCGGTCATATATGTAGACACAGTTAATTTCTAATGTTAATCTATAATTTTAGAGCAGCGATACAGTCCCACCCACTAACCAGGAGGCTAAAAAGTGTGGAAATTTACGCAAAAAAAGCAGAAGAAGGCGACACGACGAATTCCGCGCAAACCTGAGCCAGGTATAATATGCTATGCAATCTACAGAGTGTGCGTCAAATGCCGCTAGGGGGCAATGCAGATCGAGATTCCTTTTGTAATGCTTTACGTTAACTGAACCTGTAATATTTGCAGCCACGTTTGAAGACGAAGCCTACGTGACTGCGGCGGAGACAGACGGAGAGGCGATCGGTGCGCTCGTACTCGGTCATTCGCTGCGTCAGGCTCAGGTCACCCGTAGACTCGTCTGCATGGTTACCAACAAAGTCTCTCTGGAATTCAGGTGAGAAAATGACCAGTAACATGCGGTCCCTCGTTCTCCCTAATCGGCACGCGTTTATTACGGGTAAAACAAACCGTACAATCATCATAACCTATGGTGCGTCTACTATAAGCTTGACGTAATCTAGTAAAGAAATGCGTGTGTGATGACATTAAATGTGGGTGTGTGCGCGCATGCGCAGATACCTGCTGTCCGAGCTGTACAATGACATGATACCAATTAGCGTTCTGGAGAGGATCAACGCCATGCGGATGTCCGTCAGACTCATATACGAATCCCTAGCAGCACTTGACACTTGGCAGTATTGCCGCCAATACTCCAAATGTGTGTTCCTTGCGCCTGACACGCTGGTATGTCCCTCTCCTTCAACCTCTGTTCAACCTGTCTTTCCTCTAGCTTTCAACGCGCGTCTTTAAGGCTTGGCGCGTACGTTTTCCTCTCCCGTATATGAGATGTGATCCTGCATGTCACTTCAAACTACGTACTCTTTCTCTGCACACAATATACGCTGTTGCATGTTTCACATAATAATATGTAGATTACCTGGATGAAAATGCGACGTGTCATTCTCTCGCAGGTGCACCACAACATCGACTATCTGTTCGGCGAACCTCAACTCTCCGCTGTGGCCTACCATCGCCGGCCTCAGACGTTCCACAGCAGCGTCATGGTCGTAGAACCGACGGCCGCTCATAACACGTTCAAAAGGTTACAGAAATTAGCCCGAAATTTAGCCCGAGGATTCGCTCGACTTTAGCAGTAAGTGACTATAATTCTACGTGGAGGGTTGGGAAATCTAAGCGCAAGCTCTAAACGCGGTCAATTCCATAGTGTCTCGTATACCGGCAATAAGTTATTTGACATATTGACTACATGAAGTACCAACGAGAACCAAAATGCTCGATGTTTGCTATAGCCTATACTGTCATTACGTTAAGCGACTCTTTAGCTAGATGAAGAATTCACCTGCTATGCTATCCACCTTTACATGCTGAACGCGCTCACTACACTGCACGCGCACACTACTAACACCGCGTGTATTTAAGTAGAGTTGTTGTTGTTGTTAGAATCTGATATTTCTAGGTGTTAAGACGTGTCGCGTCGTATTCAGGTTGTGCCGACCAAATCCTCAATCGTCACTTTAAGAGATGGCACGAGCTGCCACCGACCTACTGCTCCGAGGTCAACAGTTCGTTTGCCTACGTTCCTCCAGGAGGAGAGTAAGTCGGTTTCTGTCATTATTTTCACGAGCATGTTAATGTTTTTAATAGTATGTATGACATTGATATAATCATAATGAGTGGGGTACACGGCGTTACCCGGGTTCGTTTCTACTCATTAAACCGTACGTGCGGGTATTTTGGCTTACGTGAACCTTTTCTGATAAAAAACGATAAATCTGTCGCGCGTGTGCAACTTTTATGGCGTTGTCTGTATTGTACTCATTACATGGTTTTAATCGGAAAATAATTTGCTTGCCAAAGGCGTGCATATAGAACGAACTTATGTTAATTTTTATAGCATTGCATGATTAATTTGAATATCTGCATGAATTTCAGCTCTAACGCGCTGTCTCCAGACATACGGGTCTCGTGATTTTCTGGAAACACGTGGAAGCCGTGGATGCTAGCAGTTTGTGAAAAGGAGCGGAAGGTCGGTATAGTCGTTACTTAACAACTTACTATAACAGCTACTCAACTACTCTAACAGCTAAAGGAATATTAGTTATAATTATAGAATCTGACGTGAATTAACGCGAGAATTTATTATCGTCATCGACGTTGTTTTCATCGGCCTCCTCATCATCGTCACTACCACAACTATGGCTATAACCGCAGCTGAGACCGTGAACAGATATTAATGTTACGTAATGAAATACTTTCCAGGTTTTGTGCATGGGAGGTGGACAGGTTATCCCGCATCTTGAAAAGTGAGTTGCTATTTGACAAGCACATCCTACCCCTTCTATCCCTCAAAACCGTTAGATTTTTGGTACGTACTATAGGCCTATATAAATTCTTACCAGTTTACAAATTGCTAATACCTAAATTGGGGCAAAATTTATGAAAATTAGCAGCAAATTTGATCGTATTGTTACCGTATTATAATAATTTATTACACGTAATATATTATTTTCGTATTATATATAATGTGGATGGAATTATGGCGTCTGTCACTCGCGGCATATCACGTACACCACTTGCTTACAGTATAGAACAAGATCCCGAGACCTTTACCAAAATGGGAAAAGAGTGTCAACGTGATAGAAGAATGTTCCGTGGCACCTCTAGAGAAGTTAGCGCTGGAGGAGGAAGTAACGCGGATGGTAAGTAAACCAAGGCTTGAATCTGTACGAACCCATAATAAACACGTATGAACCTATATTAAACACGTACGATTCTATATTAAACACGTACGATCCTATATTAACCACAATCGAACCTATATTAAACACGTATGATTCTATATTAAACACGTATGATTCTATATTAAACACGTACGAACCTATATTAAACACGTACGAACCTATATTATACTCGTACGAACCTATATTAAACACGTACGAACCTATATAAAACACGTACGAGCTTTGATTAAACACGTACGAACCTATAATAAACACGTACGAATCTTTATTAAACACGTACGAACCTATATCAAACACGTACGTTCCTATATTAAACACGTACAAACCTATATTAACCACGTACGAACCTATATTAACCACATACGAACCTATATTAAACACGTACGAACCTATATTAAACACGTACGAACCTATATTAACCACGTACGAACCCTAATTAAACACGTACGATTCTATATTAAACACGTACGAACCTATATTAAACACGTACGAACCTATATCAAACTCGTACGAACCTATATTAAACACGTATGAACTTATTAAACTAGTTCTGCGCGAGTTTAAACTACTATAATTCATTTCAACTAATTAATTCAAACGAATTCATTTATTATTGAATAAATGAATTAACGCGTCTGCACGTACATACCATTGCATTGCATATCACGGTTCTTTGGTAAGTTGTACTCGCAAGGACATTATATTAAATGAATCAGCTTTCAATTAGAAAGTTACCATCTAATAAAGTAACTATCGATAAAATGTGATAAAATTAGGCTTTCGTAGCCGTTATTGATTAGGGGTTTCACATATTTGTATGAATTCAACTCGGTACTATGATTTTCTATGAATTTGACCTGTATTATAAGATGGTTATGTAATCTATTAATGTTCAGAACACCACGTGCGAGGAAAAGCATCCATCAAATCGCAGGCGACCGTAGACGCCTGCCTCAATGCCGATGATGTTCAGCTGGTATGAATAGATGAAGCTAGCGATGACCGATGAAGGACAAACCTCGGACTCAACATGAAACCTGAGAATGAACTACGAGCATTGCAAATGTTTAACGATATAGTAACGAATGTATTATTGACAAATGCTCGAAGATGATTAGCAGATTATGATAATATTTATTGATTGTTTATTTGACTGAATAGGAAATTCGGGACATCAGGCGAATCTTTCTTACATGTTATTACTGATGGTGGGATTAGAACAGCAGTAGAAATTTCAGGAGAAAACAACATAAATCCTGGCGAGGAGCACAGACCATGAGTCTCGTTTTTTTTGTTTTGTTGGGGGGGGGGCCATCAAGGCGTGTGATGCCTTTCTAATGAGATTAATATACATGATATTAGAGAGCATACTACATTTTTTAAACGATCATGTGTCTTTATTATTATTATTAATAATAATATTACTTTTTATAAAAGTTATAATTGAGATCGCCTGGGACGTCTTCATGGGCGCAGCTTGTATCGTTGTTGTAAACGAGTGCTTTAAATTAATAAACGCAGGAAAGCTACAAAGTTACCATATTTGCTTATCTGTCATTATTTACCACTTTTATGTCACTTATTACATTTTCCAATCCAGTTCTAATGCTGAGGTACCCTCTAACGATATGGAATTCTCTCGCTCAGCTTCCTTCTTCTTCTACGCGCATGCTCAATATCTCACCAGACGAGTTATATTTTGTGATGAATATGCATTTAATATGGTTAGAGGGTATCTCAGCATAGATTTCTGTAATAAATTGTCATCAGTAGACCTATGATTATAATTAAGAGAGCGCCCTAGCATGTAGGGTGCAAAACTTCTACTTCATCCCCTCCCGTCCTTTCGTTTGCCTCCCTTGTCTCTCGCCCAGCCTCCTTCTCCTTCTACCGCCCTCAGCTATCTTCCCTGCCGTCTTTCTTCAGTTTCCCACCGCTCGCTCTTAGCAATCTATATTATGCATTTTTCCTCAGCTCGTACTGCACGCCTAAGACGGTGCTCGCGCATGCGCAATATCTCCAGGGAGGAGTAATATTTTGCGAAAACTATGCATTTCAAATGAAGAGGAGGCATTCTATCATAGATGAATATGACAACATTCCATCAGTAGACCTCTCTTACGAAATAGGAAGAATACCTTGCATGTAAGGTCCCTGCTACATGTATTATGCAGTCAGTACACAATCTGGTTACGTTAGTGTGTTAGCGCATGTGCAATATCTCACCAGACCACCAAGTTATATTTGTTGGTTGTTATATTTTGTAATGAATATGCATTTAAGCTTCCTTCTTCTTGTACCGCCCCTCAGCTATCTTCCCTGTCGCCGTTCGTCAGTCTCTTAATGACAATTTGTCATTATTAACCCCTGTAAATATGCACGCTCAAAATTTGAGTATATAGTCCATTATGGCCATTTCATGGTTTCAATATCCCGGCTCTCCCCCTCTCGTTCTGCATCTCTCGCCCTTTTCCTGTCACTCTCCATCTCCTTCTCCCCTCTCTCTTTTGCTCCCCCTCTCTCCCGCTCTCTTCCCCTCTCTCATGCTCTAAATGTTTTTCTTTATACGTGCATTGTTATCATATAGTAACGCTGAGAGGGTCTATATCCCCTAGGGTACTGCCGGAACGTACCCTGGGTACGGTCCGGTATACCGGAACGTACCATGATACTATCTAATATGCCGGACCGTACCTCGCCTACTCCACTAACGAGTCTAGGGAGTCGCTTACGGCTACTCCCTAACCCTAACCCTAACCCTAACCGTAACCCTCACACCCTAACCCTAACCCTAACCCTAACCATATCAGATAGTTACCAGGGTACGTTCCGGTATACCGAACCGTACCCATGGTACGTTCCGGCAGTACCCTGGGGGACATAGACCCTATGAGCTATAGTAACTGGTGTCATGCATGCAACCTATATGTTATGTACAGCTTACGTCATAGTCGTGCTAATTACTATCTGTGCTACTTGATAGCCCGTGGCGCTGTTTCAAAATTTTCTCCACTATCTCCACTAGAAATTATGTTGGCGCCACATACCGAAATTTGCGGTTTCTAATAAAAATCTGGATTCTTCTTTCTCGAATAAATGATAACACGTAGCCCAAGCCTGTCGACATCCTAATACCCGCGACGCCGACTGAAATTATAGATTTTTTTTGCAGCTGGTCGGCACTAATGTCGAAAATGAAAATAACTGTATGATGCCAAACGAATCATGGATGTGCATTTTTTAGACTTTATTTTTTATTAAATAACTTTTTCATGCCCGTAATTTTAAAGAGCACATGCTTCGGAGTGCTTTGATATAAAAATTGAAAGATCAGAATGACTTACATAATAGGGCGGAAAATCCTTAAAACGTGCGATAGGTTCTTGCGATCAAACATCTATTAATTTAGGTGTTTTATGAGCAGTAAAACTAAAATGTGACGTTGTATAGCCTTTAAAATATAGATTTAAAATGATATGAATGACACGATAGATTAGCCAATGTAGTAACATTGCCGTTTAACAGCGTTTATTAACGTAAAATGAACTGTACATAAAAAATATACAAATAGATGCGCATGTCGTCGTTGGCATCGTACTTCCACATTTGACTGTAACTTTGTCGCTCTCTCATTCACATCCCCATTATCATATCAATTGAAGGTGCTTATTTCCTAGCCAAATTTTACCATATTAAATCCGACGTTATTAAAGTTAAACATTTGCAAAGCCCGTAGTTCATGCTAAGTGTTCATCTCGACGTTTGCCCTTCATCGTTATTTGCGGTGTTCATCTGACCGTACCAGACTACCAGCTGCATAGCATTGGCATTGAAGCAGGCGTCCACGGTCGCCTGCGATTCGAGGGTTTCGCTTCATCGCACCTGGTGCTCTGAACATGGATAGAGTACACCATTATCTTACGATATAACTCGACATTATTAGATATTATTAAGAGCGTATAAAGAAGGCCCTTCTTTATACGCTCTTGATATTATATATAGTACCTGGTTGAATTTGGTCAGAGAGGATAAACTTAATAGCGGTTACGAAAACTATGCAATTGTAGGGATCCTTCAACTAACGCATTTATCGTTATTTTATTTACTCTAATAACCAAGCGTGTTAACAACAAATAAAGGCGGTAAGCAATGTAATGGCACGTACGAGCTAAAGCTTGTTACACCAACAAAAAACATAATTAATTTAGACCAGAAATGCGTGCTCGCATATACGAGTTTGATTAAGTTCGTACAGACATAACCGTGAATGTACTTACCATCGGCATTGGCTCTTTATGCAGCTCTATGTGGTCTAGTGTTGACACGGGGCATTCGTCGATAACATTGGCATTCTTTGGCCAATTTCGTAATGATCTCGGGGTTCCGTTCTAAGGTAAATAGATTATGTAATTGTGATGACCGAGCCTAATACACTATCATCATCATAATTTCATAGACATTTTATGCGGAATATATACGTTTAACTACGTTGCAAAGTTTTATCCGTTCAATTCCATATTATATATAGCAATATCAGGCTAATACAACGCCATATACGGTACGTACAATAAATCTAACGCTGTCGAGGGAGAGAAGGGGCAGGACGTGCTTTTCATAAATCGCAACCCATTTTTCAAGATGCGGAATAACCTGTCCACCTCCCAAGCATAAAACCTGTGAAAGTATTTCCATGCATAACATTAATTTCTGTTCATGGTTTCAGTTGTGATTATAGAAGTTGTTGTGGTAATGGAGATGATAAAGAGAACGATGAAAAGAGCGACGACGGCGATGATAAATTTTGCTTTTATTTCAGAACACGTTCTTTAATCTAAACCTAATTTATAAAATTTATAACTAATTTAATAACTAATTTATAATTAATAAACTTAATTTATCTACAGGCTCGTAAAGTGGCGATTCATGACTAAACTTACCTTCTTCTTCTTTTCGCAAACTGCTAGCATCCACGGCTTCCACGTCATTCCAGAAAACCACGAGACCCGTATGTCCGGAGACAGCGTGTTAGCACTGCAATTCACGTACATTCGCTAATTGATCATACACTCCTAATAATAATTCGTTATATATTTTCGCGCCAAAGGCTTGACTTGTATATATTCCTCCGACATTACTGCTCCATTTATACACGATGGGAACTCACACACAAACCTACAAAAATTCAACACATATGACATTTTGCCGTTTTTATCGAAAAAAGACGTTTTGCACACTAAAATTTATGAACTGTGTTTAATATGTAGATAAAAACACCGGCAACGCAGGTTACTCCGCCAATTCTAACTATCGATGACAAACAATAGGAAAACATAAACGGATCGAGATGCTCGAGAGAAAAAAAGACACCAACTTACTCTCCTCCTGGAGGAACGTAGACAAACGAACTGTTGACCTCAGAGCAGTAGGTCGGTGGCAGCTCGTGCCATCTGTTAAAGTGACGATTGAGGATTTGGTCGGCAGCACCTGAACACGACGACACGTCTTACCAGCCAGAAATAGCAGAACGTAACAACAACTGTCACCTAAATATAAGCGGTGTTGGCAATATCCGCGCAACGCTGCGAGCGTGTTAAGCATGTTAAGGTGAGAATGTGAAAGAAGATAGCGCAAGGTTACTCGTCATGCAGCTAAGGAAACGTTGATAAAGAACATCAAAGATTGGTTCTCACTAACAGTTTCTACAGTCAATATAGCATAATCACTTTTTGCTGATAGACGAAACACGTCTCGTACTTTGCGTTAAAATTCCGTTGGCGTACTCTCTCTCTCAAAAATGGTTGCATACCTCTGAATTCGCATGAATCCTCGTATTGTGTGGCAAATTTCGTTAACTTTTTGAAAGTATTATGAGCGGCTGTCGGTTCTACGACCATGACGCTGCTGTGGAACGTCTTGGGCCGGCGATGGTAGGCCACAGCGGACAGTTCAGGTTCGCCGAACAGATGGTCGATGTTGTGGTGCACCTACGAGAGAGTAAAACGTCGTATGTCTGGGTCATCTACAAAGCAAGAACATTATTGCGCGACATACGTAGCAGTGTCTGACATGCACACGGAAAGTATAGGTGATTCGGAATGACATACATGATTACATCTCGCGCGTGAGAGGGAAACGTGCGCGTCACGTGTGTTTTGCGATCAAGTGGAGCGACAGAGGTTGAAGGAGAGGGGCGTACCAGCGTGTCAGGCGCAAGGAACACACATTTGCGGTAGTGGCGGCAATATTTCCAAATGCGAAGTGCTGCTAGGGATTCGTCTATGACGGACATCCGCATGGCGTTGATCCTCTCCAGATCGCTAATTGGTATCATGTCGTTGTACAGCTCCGACAGCAGGTATCTGCGCATGCGCACACGCGCATATACAATGTCATGATACCTGCATATCATTGCTATATTTTGTCAAGCCTCCAGTAGGTTCAGCAAAGTCTATGATAACTATAGGTTTTACCCGTAATAGTCTCCTGGTGATTAAGTCAACGAGGAGCTGAATGGTGCGGTTTATTTTCTAACCTATATTCCAATGAGACTTTGTCGGAGAGCATGCAGACGAGTCTGCGGGTGACCTGAGCCTGACGCAGCGAATGACCGAGTACGAGCGCACCGATCGCCTCTCCGTCTGTCTCTACAGCAGTCACGTAGGCTTCGTCTTCAAACGTGGCTGCAAAATATTACAGGTTTAGTTAACGTGAAGCATTGGATGAGACACTGCAGCCTCGTGCCATATAACGCTCGCTCACTCTGTAAATTGCTGAAATCTACCTGGATCGGGTGTGCGCAGAATGCGTCTTGCGGCCTTCCTCTCTTTTCTTCTGCGTATTTTCCCGCAATTTGCGGCTTCTTGGCTAGAAGGTGGGGTTGTATCCTGGATCTGAAACCATTGATTAGCATTTCAAATCGACTATATATTTACTTTAGATTCATAATTGATACGGATATAGAGAGAGGCGGTGTGTCGGAGAGAGAGGGAAAGGAGAAGAGCGAAAGAGATAGATACGGATAGTTAAAAAAGGAAAAGAGAGATAGCACGCGCGTAAGAATTAACGTCAACAGAGCGATTGCAAAACAGAGAGAGGGAACGAGAAGGAGAGAGAGAGAAGAGAGTGAGAGAGAGAGAGCGAGAGAGAGAGAGAGAGAGAGGTGGGCGAGGAGAAAATGAGATACAGAAAGAATGAAAGAGAGAAAGAAGAATTCCAACGTTGACGAACGGCTTAGAAATACTAAACTGCAAGAGAATGTGAAACTATATTAGTGTCTATGTTAGTGACCCGTTAATTAACTGTTAACCTTCGCTTTAGTCTTTCTTTCCGTAACGGTGCTGACCTTAGTCTGAGCCTCATTGTCCGTAACGATGATGACCTCTGTTTGAGTATCACTTTCCGTAACGGTGGTGACCTTGGTCTGAGCCTTATTGTCCGTAACGATGATGACCTCTGTTTGAGTCTCACTCTCCGTAACGGTAATGACCTCCGTCTGGGCCGCTCTCTCCGTAACTGCAGTGACCTCCGTCTGAGCCTCACTGTCTGTACCGGCGATGAGCTTCGTCTGAGCCTCATTGTCCTTAACGGTGGTGAGCTCCGTCTGAGCCTCATTGTCCTTAACGGTGGTGACCTGTCTGAGCCTCACTGTCAGCCAGTTTTACCTCCTTACGCAGGTCTGAGCTGCCTATGCTCGCCCTCACTACATTGAATCTTGTTATATCTTGAAGCATGCTGCGCGTGCAGATGATAGCTATACGCAACGACACCTGCGCTGCACCGATAAACAGCCCGCCAAGGCCGTTGATGCCTTCACCCGTTAGCAGACGTGCAAGGGTGCCAGACCCATTTCTCCTGTTAGCATCGCCTAAAGAAAAACAGTTGAAAAAGTATTGTCTACTGGTGTAGGTGTTATTTTCTAATACAGCAAGAAGAGGGACACGTGTTCACTCGCACGCATTCAATGACGCCTCATTGTGCGGACGACTAGAGACCACTGAAATCAACTCAAATACATGCTACGCAAAAAAACGTGTAAGCAACCGCAAGGATTTCATACAAAATTGCAGTGTATGAGGGTCGAATGGACGTTATGCATAAAAGAGTAGACGAAGTTAAACTGAGCTTTTCAATATATAGTGCCGAAGTCTCTGTTAATATTCGAAATAAAATATACAACGGCGATGGCTTCATTGATAACCTCAATGTGCCAAGCATATATTTAATTATAATATAGTGATTAATAATACTATCAGTATAAATATTAGGCTTATGATCATACATACATACAAAACTAGTATGTTTTCAGAAAATGTATTTTTAACATTTATTATAATATATATTATATATTATATGTATATATATATATATATATATGTGTGTGTGTGTATTATATTATGTATTATACGTTATAATTATATATTGTATATTTAAAAATAGTTTTAACATAATTTTAAAAGATAGCTCAATATCTTTTTATTATTTATAAACAAAATTCTACACTAACCCTAATTGCATATAACATGGCACCAATGTGTAATCATAATATCCACGTTGAAAAGAATATCAACACTCGATTTTAATATTGCTGCTGTCATTTTTTTAAATATTGACTCGAACGAACATAAATATAGCTTTGGTTATAATCGAAACTGAATCCTCCACTGGTCTGCCCGATATCGAATGTTTACAAAGCGCACGCATATAACCTGTGCAAAATCCGGCTGTCGTTAAACCTACTACACTGCCACAGGCCACGAGTTTTGAAGATAACGGTAAATCTCTAGACATTTTCTTAGGAATTTTCCGATATCACGTCTTTTCGTTCACACTGGTAAACAGTAATAATCGTTGCTAGGGGAATGACGTCACTTCTTTGACTATAGAGCCCACACGCGCGAGCGGTGGTGGTAAGTACGAGGAACAATGACGCCATTACGCGCAATAAGATCATGTAAGATACACGCATACGTTCACTCTGATATACTATTTACAAAACGCCAATGATCTATACGAGACGAGAGCGCGATCATATCTTCATACATAGCATCCTACGCTTAGCTATTATATTCAAAGAACCGAAACTAAACATTTTATTGATTACTTGCGCGATTTATCTATATCATATGTAAATCGCGCTTGAAATTATCAAAAATTAACTGTCGTGTTTTAACCCTGTTTGGTTAAGAAACAGGCACACAGCAGAATTGAGGTCACATGTTGGCAAGTTTTCTTTAATTTCCAGAAAGCATCTATCTATCCCGTTCACCTATCCGAATTCACTGTTCCAACTCATTCAACTTTACAATGCGTCATATCCCGTAACTACACAGGGCTGATCAACCGCTAGTAATACAATGACTCCATACCGGCCATCAAATATCTTCACTCAATTTCTTCCCGTATCTTATATGACGAATCTTTTCAACAACCCAATTCTTTCACAGCACCGGAAATAATTACGTACATTTTTCTTTGACATTGGTCGGCGTTAGCGTTGCGAACGAGAATTTCTTTATGATGCTAAACAAAATATATACATATATAATTTGATGATATTATCACCTATAGAGAGCACCTACTTAGGAGTATATTGATATATACTCATATCGATATACTTTAACCGTATGCCTCACTTCAGTAAGTGCAAAGCAGCAAAGCAATAAAAAAAACTCCTAAAATCGTCGGTAAATCGTTGGATAAGTAGGTCCTACTGTAAGCGCAAGCAGACTATCTGCTGAAGGAAATCATATTCTATTAAAACAATATATTTAAAAACGAATAGCAATACTCAAGAGTAGGTGCTTATTGAAAGACTCGGACCTATTGCGTCCCCCTAAATAATAAGCCGGAGCGTCAATATTGTCAACATTCCGATTCCCTGTGACGCCGAATGAAATAACGTAACGCCGCAGTTGTTTGTGTGATGTATAGTTCATGATGCAAAATAATACATGTACATATATGATTTTAATACAATGTACATATATGATTTTAATCAAATTATGAAGCTGAAACGAATCTAATGTTAGAATTCTTTTGATTAGAGATATTTCGTTTCCCATGCCTCACTCCAAAAATTTAAAAATCTGCAAAATCTACAGCTTCACGTAAAACGTGCTATATTCGACCACCTGTCGCAACACCTGCCGGCGTACATGCTGCCAGACGCCGTGCTGGTCACGCACATGCCGATGCTGACCAGCGGAAAGCTGGACAGACAGACGCTCCGTAGCTGGCACACGCAGCGCAAAGTGTCGCGAGACAACGACAACGACGCGCAGTCGTGCGATGACCTTTCGCTGGACGAACAGCGCGTCGCCGCCACCGTACTGTCGACCGCCGAACAGTTGCTCGCGCTGCCACCTGGCGCACTACACCTGAACGACGACTTCTTCCGCGTCGGCGGCGACTCCGTCACGGGGGTTCTGTTCGTGCAGCGTCTGGCCGACGCCGCTATCTCGCTCTCCATACCGGAGTTTGTCAGCGCGGCGACGCTGAAGCAGGTGGTGCGGGCCGTGCGGCCTGCCGGCGCTGACGTGGCCCTTTCCGACGCACACGCCGACTACAGAGTGATGCCGATGAGTGAGCGCAACGAGCCAACAGCGCTGCTTCACATCGGAGCGGCCGGATTCCTCAGTAAGGGAGCCATGGAGAGTCAACTGGAGGGCCTCACCACCGAGCTACACAGTGCCGTACTGAAATCGCACTGGGACGACATCGTCAACTTCAAGGAAACTTTTGTAGTAGTCGACGGAGACAACAGAGTGATCGCCGGCGCCATCAATTGCAGCATGGCCGACGAACCAGCGTGGATATATCCTCCAGTGATGGCGCCACTAGTAGCCGTGCTGGAACGCGCAGAGAGAGATGTGATACGGGACATCGAGCGGAAAGGAATTCCGCCGGGCAAGGTTCTACGCAGTGTCTACATGGCCAGCGACGTGTCGCTGACCTCCCAGGAGAATCTTAGACTTATGAACATGATGGTCGAGGAGATATACAGGAAAGCCAAGCTGGGAAAGTACGAATGCATCGTCACTGTCAATACGAGCCGGGTGATGCAGGTGAGGATCATGCTTTCATATCCGCATGACACCGGTCACCTGCGGATTGTAGTGTTTAATTTAACCTTCGTGGTTAAAATGATTAACGACGATTGTCGGTCATCAGGTCGGTCTAACCGGACTGATTTCGTATGTGCGTTTTTATCCACTCCACCGCCAAATTGTCAACTTTACGGTACATCGTTACTAAACAGCGTTTTCGGAACGCCCCTATGGCAATATTGATTGACCGGAGCTCCTGTAAATCACGCCAAGCGGATTTTTAATCTGCAAGTAGATTTTATTATCGATGTCATTGATGGTAGATCTTTTCTAACGAGCTCCATGCAACGTAATTTTAGTCGTTATTCTAGGAATTTCTGGTCTATCTTATTGCATTCTATGTGATCCCCAAATAATACCATTTGTAAGAGCTACAAAACTATCAGCACGCAGATATTGCATCTATTCCCGTATATAACTTTTCAGGAGATTTACAAGAGAAATGGCTACGAGGCAGGTCAAACATTCCTCGAGTATTGCACCTTCGAATTCATGGGAAGGCGACCGTTCTCTCTTCTGCCAGCTGGAGAAGGAGCTGAATCGGCAATAAAGTACCTATAATCTGTGTGTGTATATTGTAACAGCGGCCATGAGGCGCGATGATAGATAGAGCGCCGCAGCGAGGCGTGAACGCATGAACACCGCGCGGCCGGCGGTGCGGCGGTGATACACACCGCGCGCCCGGCGGCGAATTTTTTTTTCCTACACGCTATATCTATTGGGCTCCTCTGATTGGCTGCTTTGATTTGCTTTGACTCAACAAACCATCTTAGTCTTAAGTTATGAGAGGGTCTGGGCTCTCGTAATCTATCTATATCTATATATATATCTGCGATCTCTGTCTGTCTGTCTGTATGGGTATTTTGTTAGTGCCTTAACTCTTCTATGCAATCTGACTGTGCCAGGTTAGGAATTAATTCACAATAACACAGACATTTCGGATTTTGGATTTTTTGGATTTTCCATTTTTTTGCTTTTTTTGGATTTATACGCAATATCATGTCTGTCTTTTCTCAATTCATTCCTAACCTGGCACAGTCACATTGTCATTGCATACAACAGTTCAATCACGATGGGCATATAGAGCGCAGGGTCCACAGAGAGAGGGAGGGAG
>NW_014577140.1:387283-394544 GCF_000485595.1 Priapulus caudatus | reverse complement strand
TAAATTACCTCCGCCTCGATTAAATTCCACCACAATAAAAGTGTGAACGCGCGGGTTTGTTACAGAGCATATTACAGTACACTGCATATCTTGCACTGTCATTATCATAACACCAGAATTAATAATCAATACAAAAATTTACTTACATTCTGCAAACAAAATTATTTTAATGTACACTTCCACACTGTCCCAAAGGCTAACCTTTATATAATATAAGATGTTTATTGTTCAGGCAGTTTCAAATTCACTGCAGTACAAACAATATGCCTTGCCAGCTACATCGCACTTTCCGACATAGTCGTTCAACCGCTCCGTCACCGCTTCAGTTTTCTTCCCGATTTTGACACTCAGTGTGCAGAGGCGTATCTAGGAAAAACAGCGCCCGGGGCAAGTGCTAAAATTGCGCCCCTTCCAACTTCTAATGCGAATGAAAAAAATTAAGAAAAAAAATGGATTGTTGAGTTTTTGGTTGTTCCTCAGATTAGGATGCCAATACTTCTAAACTACAGCTACTATCCCAGGTCCATGTAACAGGGGCGTGTACCAGGTGTACCAGGTGGGGTCTAACCGTAACCAAAAGTTGTGAGCACGCGAAGGGGGGGTCTGGGGGGCCCTCCCCCCGAAATCTTTTGAAATTAGACCCCCTTAGATGCGTTTTCTGCGCGAGCAGGGGGGGTCCGGAGCCCCTGGACCCCCCCTGTACACACCCCTGGGTAATCAACTTGTCAAATAAAGGATTGAATTATTTCAAGATATCATTTAGTAGGCAGATTGTTTTTTAATTTTCCTTTGCCCTTTTGCGTTTTTTTTACCTTTGCCTTTTTTGCGCCCCCCTGAACATGGCGCCCGGGGCACGTGCCCCCCTTGCCCCGCCCCCCCTAGATACGCCACTGTCAGTGTGACAGATTTTTCTAACCAAGCCCAGCGATATTGTCTAGACGCATTGTCTGGTTTGCTTGATACAATGTATAATACATATCACATTTATGCTGGCGCTTGCAAATATGCTATCATTGCATAATGGGATTACAATGTTACAGATGTATATTACAATGTTATTAAATGAAGGTACTGTTGGACTGTAAAATGAAAATGTGTACATTCTAACCCCCCCTAAAATTTTCTCAACGGATTTAGACGTTTCACATAATCGACCCTGGGACTGTGAAATCCGCGGATTTCCGCGGATCCGCGGAAGATTCCCATCCCTGTATAATATATCATATATTTCGCAGGTCAGAAATTTCGCATACAAAGACGAGCTGTGATTAGTCGGGTGGGACGCATGCGAAGTGCGCATGCGCATAGGCATCTTATCTCAGATATTTCGCAAGTCAGAAATTTTGCGCTACACCTGTCATCAAATATCTTCACTCAATTTCTTCCCGTATCTTATATGACGAATCTTCTCAACAACCCAATTCTTTCACAGCACCGGAAATAATTACGTACATTTTTCTTTGACGTTGGTCGGCGCTAGCGTTGCGAACGAGAATTTGTTTATGATGCTAAACAAAATATATACATATATAATTTGGTTGATATTATTGCCTATAGAAAGCACCTCCTTAGGAGTATATTGATATTATACTCATATCGATATACTTTAACCGTATGCCTCACTTCAGTAATTGCAAAGCAGCAAAGCAATAAAAAAAATCCTAAAATCTTCGGTAAATCGTTGGGTATAAGTAGGCCTACTGTAAGTGTAAGCGCAAGCCGACTATCTGCCGAAGGAAATCATATTCTATTGAAATGATATATTTAAAAACGAATTGCAATACTCAGGAGTGGGTGTTTATTGAAAGACTCGGACCTATTGCGTCCCCCTAAATAATAAGACGGAGCGTCAATATTGTCAACATTCCGATTCCCTGTGACGCCGAATGAAATAACGTAACGCCGCAGTTGTTTGTGTGATGTATATATAGTTCATGATGCAAAATAATACATGTACATATATGATTCTAATACAATGTACATATATGATTTTAATCAAATTATAAAGCTGAAACGAATCCAATGTTAGAATTATTTTGATTGGAGATATTTCGTTTCCCATGCCTCACTCCAAAAATTTAAAAATCTGCAAAATCTACAGCTTCACGTAAAACGTGCTATAGACTGTAGGGTCCGGTGATGTCTGTGCGAATACCTATTATTTAGCAAACGAAAGCACGTGTTGTTGAACTTATGTATTTTAAAAAGAGACGGCATTTTCAAGAGTAGAGTTGTATGAAATATCTGGATCCACTGGTTGCCCCCATGATCAGACGGAGCATAATGTTTACAACTTCCAGATTACTCGCAACGCCTAATGAAATTATGAACATGTTCTTTTTGCCGTCGGTCGGCGCTAGTGCCGGTAACGACAAATAGTGTACGATAAAAAACAAGATAATAATGATTCTATTGATATCATATACCGATGTAAAGAACCGATTCATAAGTAATTTGCTACGAAAAATACGATAAATATTGATATACACGAGAATAACTGTACGATGCCAAGCGAGTTATATACGTGTATAATTTTTTATCAAATTATACACATGTAAAGAGCACGTGCTCCGGAGTACTTTGACATGAAAAATTATGATCCGAATCACTCACAAAATACGCCAGAAAATGCGTAGGATAGTGATTGTTGTAAATCAATGGCAACGCGTGTATGTGTTATTTTCTTGGGTATAGAATACCGTATACGCGCGCACGAACGAAATCACGCCTTCACAAATTAATTACCAGAGGCCGCTAAAAATCCAAGGTATGGTACGCAAAAATGTTGAAAGCAACTGCAAGGATTTTATATCAAAATTGCAGTGTACGCGATTAAGATAGGCGCTATTCATGAGAGAAAGCGTACAGCTTAGTTTAATTGTGTTTCTCTGTATATAGTGCTGAATTGTTTATAAACTAACAAAATTTACTATCTAACAGCAAGGAATTCAATGACAATCTCACTATGCCAATCAAACATTTAATTATAATATAGTGATTAGTAATAATATCAGACTAATAACAGCAAATGTTTCCAATAATTTTTTTATATGAGTATATATAATAGTATAATAAGTACTTATAATAATATGAAGCTTCCTCAACATGCCCCGGTAGTTACTCACCTACACGCCTACATTTTTCACCCATAACCCTAAATATACATAACAAAAAACCCAAGGGTATAATCATGATAACCACGTGGAATTCCATATCAACACTCGATTTTAATATCGCTGCTGTAGTTTTATCAAATATTGAATCACTAACGAACATAAAAATACCTTCATTTAAAATCGCTTCTTGTTCTTGTGGTGTTCTGCCTGATGACTGATATTTACAAAGCGCACGCATATAACCTGCGCAAAATCCGGCTGCCGTTAAACCTAGTACACCGCCACAGGCCACGAGTTTTGATGATATAGGTAAATCTCTAAAAAAAAATTTCGGAATTTTTCGATTTCACGTCTTTTCGTTCACATCGTTGTTAAGAGAATGACGTCACTTCTTTGACTATAACGCCAACACGCGCGAGCGGTGGTGGAATGTCTGAGGAACAATGACGCGTACGTGCTGTTTTACTCGATCACACAGACATCAAGAACACAGAAACAACTGCGATAGATCTATCAATAATACACGCACGCGTGCATCTCCCAATAATATCGGCCATAGGCATTTTAACGCTGGTCAGTGCTCTATTTTATTTTGTACACTATAACACTCCTTGATACTCAACATTATCGTTCTCTCATGGCCAGGTGGAAATGATGGGATACAGGGAAGGACTGAATGCATAATGCAATTGATACGAAAATTTAACAGCTTATTAAACTGACGTCATCAGCAAGATTCTACAGAGTGCCCGTATCAATATGATATACGCACCATGACTTCTATATTATGATAAGATATACATGAGACAGTACTATTATTACATACTTTATATGATCGTACACATTAGAATTGAATTTCAGGAGCCGAAATTGTTTGTGACGAATACTTGCGTGCACGGCATTATTAGATAAGATAGCCATGTACTGCTTCATCCGTGTTCCATGTAGTTTTCCGTTTTTTTTTTGATCGGCGTATTTACCGACTGTTTGGTGTTTATGCATAGAAATAGACACTCGGCCGACTAGACACAACATCAAAACTAAATTAATTCCCCAAAAGTAATAGTAGTGCAGACACGAATATGCATCAGTATCTGACGAACAAGATAATATATTGATGAGGTTTTACGTTTAAAGTAGACAAAGGGTACCTAAATATAGTTTGATGTGAACGATTGCGGGGGGATGCGATGCGGGGAATCAGGGTATTGAGAAAATTCGGTTTCTCCTTTATATGCAAGGGACGCAATACGATTTAGATTTTTTTATGTAACACTAGAATGCTCTCTATTTTTAAACACGTCAGTTCAAGAAAATTTGATTTCTTATAACGGACAGTGGGTATGCGCACAGATGTCTGGCGCTATAAGCTTTCGCACGGTTCAGGCGTAATGGCGTTCAACGTGAGGTTTTAGGATCGAAATTGTATATATATATATATATATATATATATATACGCATCATGAAAGCTGCGTTCTGCATTTATTTGCGATAATACACTGCATATAAAATTGGTGCGTTATAGAGCGCTCAAATAGTAAAATCGTTTTTGTAAAAAAATTATGCAATATCGCTAGATAATGTTGCCATAGTGAAGCAATTATAGTGAATTGTATATAAAATTACATCTTGCGATTTGTGCAAATGCGTATCAGTCACTGTAAAAGGGTTCGGCTGGCTATACATTGTCAATCTATATATTGAATATGTAGATATTTACTATAAATAAAGCGTATGTTGCGTACGCAGTGAAACTCTAAGATTATGTAATTAATTTTTGTGTAATGTTTATGCAGGCCTTCCATCCATGGACGCTCTAATAGGTGAATTCCACCTATAAACGTTTGACTCTCCGTTCCGTACTATAAACGTTTGACTCTCCCGCATAAGGAAAATCTGTATTTGCGCATGCCCAGTATATGCCAAATAAAATTATTTGATTAAAACTAACCCGAAAAATATGTTACTATATCTCGTACTATAATAGCACACGTCGATAATGCATACTAAAAAACGTCTTTTATAGTATTTAGTTTCAGTCGATCAACGTATACCCGATGTTATTGTTATATACGAAGCCATGGGCACGAACACAAATCTGCTGACAAGCAGAGGGTTCTCCTTTCCGGTTTGGAGGTTATGCTTCTCATCGGTTCTCATCAATAGTAACATCACAATGGTTGTTGAGTTCCACGAACAATTCTTCGCGCGCGATTAGCTCCTGCTCCCTGAACATCTTGTTACAGAATGCCGGCTGATTGCCACCAAAATCTGATGGTAGGATATCACGAGAGAGGAACTGCGTTAAACCGGCGACGTTGCTGCCATGGAAGTGTATCTATATAAATAATTAGATATATTATTAGTAAACACATATGAATATGTCACAAGGTTAACCTACGCATAGAAATATTGTGGTCGTTTTTTTCATACACAATTTAGAAAAGTTAGAGAACTGGGTTCTGGAATGATAACTAACGTTTATAACGACATAATTATCGCTGCACCGGCTTTATAAATAACTACCTAAATATAGTTATTAACATACTCGCTTGATCATCTTTTGCTTAAGGAAAGGTCTGATGACAGCGAATACGGCACTGAACAGCCGTGGCTCCCTAATAAAGTGTATTGCTTTGAACCGCGCCGGAAATGAATCCTGAAATTACAAACGTGGAGAAACAGACCAAAATTTGGCCGTACATATATTATTTATTGGCCTACAAAATATGAAATCACCAAACTCATTGGTAGGCACACACTCGTAGGTAATGATGTAGAATGATATGCATCTAATTCGCGAGCGTCATTTGCATGATCGAAATTCCAAATATAGGCCTACACCGATTATATGCTTCCGGTTTATAGCGACATTAGTACCTGCAGCAACGAGGCAAACTTGCTCATGTAGTCGGTCCCCACTTCGCAGAGATGCTTAAGCCCCACCTTGTCGAAGTCTATAAGAGCGACGATACCGTGAATTTGAGTATCTTCGTCCATGGCCAAACGCTCGAGCACAAGCAGACAGCCACGAAACACGTCGTGGACGCTGTGTTCACCTGGCTTCCAACGACCTGTCGGCATAGATACGCGGCGGGGCACAGTATAGTACCTGCTATATATTAACAGAGCTGCTCCGAATCTCGGCGCACAATCTCTGTCTCCGAATTGCTTAACCTACGGGAACAGAGCTGCTCCGAATCTCGGCGCACAATCTCTGTCTCCGAATACACGTAACCTACGGGAACAGAGCTGCTCCGAATCTCGGCGCACAATCTCCGTCTCCGAAGTGCTTACCCTGATCCGAAAGGATAAGTCCTGGTTTCCTTCCTGTCCCAGTCTGAGGTCCTAGTATAGCATATCACATGTTGAAATTTCTAGGCGTACTAATCATGACAAATACATAGTTATACACCATTCTAATACTTTTATAGTAATTATATCTGAGAGCCTTTGTTTACAAGGTGGCTGCCTCCATACCCGTTACTGAGTCATAATACAGTCGGCAGTGAAAATGACTATAATATACACATAGGCCTATCTCTATAGCTCCTGCTGAATATAGACGATGAAGCTAGAATCATCACAATACTACATACGTACGTATACGTACTCGTACCACAGACCAACGGATGTATCCGTTAGTCTGTGCTCGTACTATAGAGTAGCCCCTTCGCTCCGTCGCAGGAGGAAAGAGCTATAAGGGCTATAGATTAGTACTAGAGCTATACGTACTCGTTGACGCTAGACTGAGCAAAAAGTAAACAAACCTTTGTTATTAAACGACACGTATGTGTTAGTACTTGTTTACATTTGAAAATACATGTACACAAAGAATTGCAATTATAGTGATATTATATTTATGATTAAACAGGCACACAGCAGAATCGAGGTCACATGTTGGCAAGTTTTCTTTAATTTCCAGAAAGCATCCATCTATCCCGTTCACCTATCCGAATTCACTGTTCCAACTCATTCAACTTTACAATGCGCCATATCTCGTAACTACACAGGGCCGATTAACCGCTAGTGATACAATGACTCCATACCGGTGTCGCGCGAAATATCTGACGAGTGCGAAATATCTGAGATAGCCCCGCCCCGCCCCGACCCGACCAATGACAGCTCGTCTTTGTGTTACGATA
>NW_014577140.1:384841-387182 GCF_000485595.1 Priapulus caudatus | reverse complement strand
TAATTTAATATTTACATACTAGTATTTTCTGGGCATAATAATAAATAAAAAAAATAAAATAAAAAAACATATTAGGCAGAAATTGAAATTCCGACGAATTGACACAATTTTCCCAGATCCCAGACAATTGTAGAGTCTTTCCCACGTCATGGACTTCGTTTCCGAAATACGGACACCGGAAAATTTATCTGACATTTCCCGTCCCGAAAATACCCGTTCCCCCCCTCATAATACAATATTCATTAGTTGTGTAAGCTAACTACTAACTAACTACTAACTGCACCAATAGCATACACAAGAGCAGCAGCTGTTCGAGAATATAAATCCCGATATCGCGTATCTTGCAAGGACGTACGTTGCAGCGAGATAAGTGGATGCATCGCAAATACACAGATACATACTCGCATCTAATATGATGCGTGCAGTGGTGAATATAGATTTAGGTAACGTCGGTTCAATGGATTCGATAGACTTTTATGGGAAAATAGCAGTTTGTTAGTTTATGATTAAGAACGTTTAACTCGTAGTGGGCACGTCAGAAGTTGGCTAAACATTAGACGATGACAAACTCGCGTGAATGCATATGAATCTATAAGCGCACCAGTAACTCAAAGGCACGGTCAATTTCAAACTTTCTGGCGCGTAGAAATTTGTTTAGGAAGCTATCATTCGACAGCATATGCTGTAAATGTGGATACTCGGAGATCCTCTGTCGAAAGCAAGCCATTTCTTCATCCGTAGCTGCCGTGTACCTGTCCTGAACAAAACGTCCCATGTTACCATTATATGATATGATATACCATTAATATCAAAGTTTTTCCGAATTGTTATTTGTGATATTCGTAAAAAATGATACTGGTGAAAATGAAAATGAAAATTAAGCAAGATCCAGTATGTTACAACAGTATCTGTATTCCGCGCATTGCAAGCAGCCCTGATATAATCACCTGACTAATCAACTCCCAGTATCAACAAACACTATGCACACTATAGTAATTATTGCACAATTAACATAACTGCGGTTAGGTGCAATTGCAATATAGAAAATAATACGCGTGCATTATTTTAACGCTAATATGTGGTACCTCTGCTTAGCTATATACCTCTGTAATATCATGTATGCCAGCAACAGACGTGGTGCTACCAGTGATATCTGCAGCAACATCAGCTTGGCTGGAATACTCTATTCCACTTGAATCGCTGACGTATTCTTCCTTCTCTTTTATTTTAACCTCTTCCCTATCAGTGTCACCCTCTTGAATCCCGGCAATTCTCTCCCGCGTCCTTTCTTTATTCTCATCTTCAATCTCGTTTATTTCTTGAATCACTTTTGTTTTGTCGTTCGCCACCTCGTTCATATCTGTTTGCTTCTTTTCCGGGGCGCTTTCTAACATCTCGTTGATATCGACTAGTTTTTTTTCTACTGTGCTTTCTAACACCTCACTGCTATCTACTTGGTTCTTTTCAGCTGTGCTTTCTAGCATTTCGTTGGTATCTACTTGCCTCTTCTTTGTTGTGGTCTCTTCCACCTCGTTGATATCTGATTGCTTTGTTTCTGTTGTGCTTTCTTCCACCTCGTTACTATCTGATTGCTTCCTTTCTGCTGTGCCTTCTTCCACCTCGTTGATATCTGATTGCTTTGTTTCTGTTGTGCTTTCTTCCACCTCGTTACTATCTGATTGCTTCCTTTCTGTTGCGCTTTCTTCCCCCTCGTTGGTATCTGCTTGATTCCTTTCTGTTGTGCTTTCTTCCACCTCGTTAGTATCTGCTTGCTTCCTTTCTGTTGTGCTTCCCTCCACCTCGTTGGTATCTGCTTTCTTCCTTTCCAGGGTGCTTTCTTCCGTTTCATTTATATCTGCTTGCTTCTTTGCTGCTGTGTTCTGTTTAATTTCATGTTGTGTCCATTCCGCACTGCCTTCCTCCAATTCCACAATTTCGTCTTGCTTTATTTTCATGCTGCCGCTTACCATCTGGTTTATGTCCTCTTGCAACCATTCCGTACTATGTTCTTTAAACTGGATTTCTTCTTGTGTGATTTCTTCTGTAGTCTCACCTTCCATCGCATTGATTTCCCCTTGGTTCATGTCTGCAGCCTCATCTTCCAACACATTGAATTGATTCGTGAATTTGGTCTCATCTAATTCTATTAGGTTGATTTCCACTTTGTTAGTGTCTGTGGCGCTATCTTCCGTAGCGTTGCTTTCTTCCTGGTTTGTGTCTGTGATCTCATCTTCCCACTTGGTGATTCCCTCCTGATTCTTTTCCCTGTTGCATCCTTGCGCCACGTTTATTTCTGACTGCTTTATTTGTGTACTGTCGTCTACCGCATCGACGTATTCCT
>NW_014577140.1:371484-381893 GCF_000485595.1 Priapulus caudatus | reverse complement strand
GTGTCTGCTGGACATATCTTCCGTAGCGTTGATTCCTCCTGGTTCATGTCTGTAGCCTCATCTTTCCAACACATTGATTTCCTCCATGGTTCGTGTCTGCTTGCGCCATCTTCCGTAGCATTGGATTTCCTCCTGGCTCGTGTCTGTGGACGTATCTTCCAACGCATTTATTTCCTCCTGATTCATGTCTGTAGCCTCATCTTCCAACACATTGATTCCTCCTGGTTCATGTCTGTGGCCTCATCTTCCAACACATTGTGATTTCCTCATGGTTCGCTGTCTGTAGTCGTGTCTGTAGTCGTGGTCTGTTGTGTTTCTATCAGGTTGATTCCCTTGCGTCATGTCTGTAGCCTCATCTTCCAACACATTGGATTTCCTCCTGGGTCCGTGTCTGTGGTGCCATCTTCCAACACATTGAATTTCCTCCTGGTCCGTGTCTGCGGCGCCATCTTCCATCACATTGAATTGATTCGTGAATTTCGTCTCATCTTCTATTAGGTTGATATCTGCTTGGTTCATGTCTGTAGCCTCATCTTCCAACACATTGATTTCCTCCTGGTCCGTGTCTGTCTGTGACATATCTTCGCGTAGCGTTGATTTCCTCCCGGCTCGTTGTGCTGTGGACTTATCTTCCAAACGCTGTTGATTTCCTCCTGGTCCGTGTCTGTGGTCGTGATCTGTTGTGTTCTATCAGCGGTTGATTTCCTTGGTTCATGTCTGTAGCCCTCATCTTCCCACCACATTGATTTTCTTTCTGGTCCGTGTCTGTAGCGCATCTTCCATCACATTGAATTGATTTGTGAATTGATCTCATCTTCTATTAGGTTGATATCTGCTTGGTTTGCGTCTGTAGCCTCATGGTTCCAACACGTTAATTTTCTTCTGGTCCGTGTCTGTACGCCTCATCTTCCAACACATGATTTCCTCGCTGGTCCGTGTCTGCGGGCCATCTTCCATCACATTGAATTGATTTGTGAATTTGATCTCATTTTCTATTAGGTTGATATCCGCTTGGTTTGCGTTGTAGCCTCATCTTCCAACACATTGATTTCCTCCTGGTCCGTGTCTGTGGACATATCTTCCGTAGCGTAGATTTCCTCATGGTTCGTGTCTGTGGACTTATCTTGCATTGCGTTGATTTCCTCCTGGTCCGTCGCTCTGTGGACTTATCTTCCGTAGCGTTGATTTCCTCCTGGCTCGTGTCTGTAGTCTTATCTTCCAACTCGTGATTTCCTCATGGTTCGTGTCTTGGTCGGTCCTGTCTGTGTCGTGGTCTGTTGTGCTTCTATCAGGTTGATTTCCCCTTGGTTCATGTCTGTAGCCTCATCTTCCAACACATTGATTTCCTCCTGGTTCGTGTCTGTAGCCTCATCTTCCAACACATTGATTTCCTCCTGGTCCGTGTCTGCGGACTTATCTTCCGTTAGCGTTGATTCCTCCCGGCTCGTGTCTGTAGGACGTAACTTCCAACACGTGATTTCCTCATGGTTCGTGTCTGGTCGTCGCGTGCGTCTGTTGTGCTTCTATCAGGTTGATTTCCCCTTGGTTCATGTCTGTAGCCTCATCTTCCAACACATTGATTTCCTCCTGGTCCGTGTCTGCGGCGCTATCTTCCATCACATTGAATTGATTCGTGAATTTGGTCTCATCTTCCAACCCATTGATTTCCACTTTGTTAGTGTCTGTGGCGCTATCTTCCGTAGCGTTGCTTTCCTCCTGGTTTGTGTCTGTGATCTCATCTTCCCACTTGGTGATTCCCTCCTGATTCTTTTCCCTGTTGCATCCTTCCACCACGTTTATTTCTGACTGCTTTATTTGTGTACTGTCGTCTACCACATCGACGTATTCCTTCTCTAATGTCACCTCACCATATTGTTGCTCTGTGCTGACATCATTCGGTTTCTTCTCTGTGTGGTCTCCTTGATTCGTTTCTATTTCCAGATCCCCATATTCTGTGTGGCCTGTAACACTAGCACGTGGTATCCGTTGCGTGCTAGACATGGTGTGAAGATCACCGACATCAGTAATTGTGTCACCGTCGTACTCATCGTCACCGATGGGACTCATTACACACGTTGTCAGGTACAGGCGATATTTCTCCCGTTGCATGTCCGAGTTCCTGAAGGTGGCAAGCAAATCGGTGTCGTCTTCGAGGTTGCGTAAAAAACTCATTTCGTCGGACATCGACAAATCATCACTATTAAGCTTTTCTCGGTCATAATCATCTCCACTTTCCTTAGAATTACTAGAGGTTTTATTCATCCCTGCGTCTTTGTTACCTTCGGAAGAGATGGCGGGTAGTCTTTTCATACCAACATTGTCATCGCGCGTTTTGCTGCTGCTGCATTTGATGTCATCCCCACGTGGGATAGTAACGAAGTCACATGTCGTCGTGTTGCTTGTTGTTGCCTCGAGGGCTGACACATTCTGGCTTGCAGCAGTCCCATCATCAGTTTCTGCTTTCTTTGAAATAGCACGATACGACGCTAGATTTGTCATGCGGTTGTCTTCGGCTAGATCCATCTGGTCTTGATCGTCGGCACACAACGCCCCCTCGCGCGCCACGTTCGATTCTGCGTCTATCATCGATAAGCCACTATTCGCAGCCTGCCCGTCGCCATTTCCAGTGTGAAGAGCATCGGACAAACCGACGTCTAGCTGGCATGGTCGGTCAGGTGTGATTTCACGCTCGACGTGAGCTAGTGCTGAGCAAACGGTATTCGCGCCGCGTATCGACTGATGCACGCTCTCCACCGCATCGCTACTCTCATCCTCGATTACGTCGTTGTGAGCCGAGCATGCATCGACATCCATGCTCACCATGCAGATATTTACATCCGTGGCTTGGTTTTAATATTGCACAACAAATGTTTTACGTTCCGCTCGGCTCAGTAGCGCTGTTACGGTTTGTACACTGTGCTGTTTGTTCAGTATAAAATGCTTCCACACAAATAACGACACGTTTGAATGTTAGTTTTTAGTTTTAATTTAGTGTAATAGTTAATAACTTCCACGCGGCGTATGCAACGGTGCTCAACTAAAAACAATAGCATGAAACTGCTTCAACATCGTCGCTCGTTTCTAGCCTAGCCTTTTATACTAGTTGCGGAATCCAAGTATCACAACGAGGCACGTGCATGTTGTTCACGGCTGCTGCATAGACACATGTTGCCTCGTGTGACTCACTGACTCTATTATGGATATTCGTGTGATGACTCACGCATAATCTAAGTCGGTAACATTCTCCTCCACCCAACGGAATTTTAGATGACCTGCATAATTATTTCACACAGCCTGCCAATATACATTGTAAATCATATACCATCAACAGGTGCTAGCTCACTGTATAAAGTTCTAACTACGTATCATGCAACTCCTGTGACATATCAATGATATGCGTAGGACTTAAGACGATTGGTAGAAAACTGTGGGAACGGTAGAAGGGCCCACGACGAACCAACCATTCCCGAATAGAACACGTAATACTGTAATACTGTAATACTGTAGTAACATATATAGTAAAGGTACTATATACAAGATTCAGTTGGTGGGATGGGGCCTGATACGAGCCATATATAATGTAACATCATGGTTTGGGTACACGATCAAACCAACTGCGTACAAAGAAATTGATATGATGGCCAACTTTATTATCACCACGCTATCTTGTTTGGATAAAACATATAATACTGCATGTAAAATCCTGCTAAATATAAACAGATTATATAAAATGTTACTTACATACTGCTACACACGACACTTTTATCAACCCTATTGCCTTGCCCTGTGCACGTGGGCGCACGATCGCACCCACGCATGCACACGCACGCCCAGGACTTACATGCATACATAAATGTTGATACAGCTTATTTATAAGAAAAGATTATTTTTCAATTTTCACCACGTCAAGTACCATTTACTCATTTTTGAACATAAAGTGACAATGTCTCAGGTGTTGGCAATTTTAAAGGCAGTATAATATGCATTTCTGTTTACAATAGCATGTGAAGTGATCAAACAGTGTGAAGTGTCTGTAACGTGTCCGAACTAGGATGGATTGTCTTGGCATCTCTACGCATTTACGAGCTGTACTTTGCCTTCTCGTTAGCCAGGGCCAGTTTCCTGATATTACTGATGCAACCAGCAGCGGCCTCCTGTAGCACATCATCACTAGAGCCAACCATGTTGAGCAGAAGCTAAGAGACGAAACAAAACATCCAGTTATGCATCAGGTATGAAATATTTCTTCTATACCATAACTATATTAGTCAAAAATATGACGGACAGAGGCTTATAATATGGCCTGAACTTTCTCCAAAGAAAAGTATGAAAATAATACACAAATTCACTCATTTGCTCAGTTAATCCACATTATAAAAATCGAAAATACATGAGGCATTTGCCCCAAAGACCCTTTGATCTTCCAGCTCATCTACGAACTAAGCATTTTCAGTATTACAAAACATTTCACTGCGAACACCATAGATAATTTCGTTTTGTTATTAATTGATAGTCTCTTGAGGGTCAAAGCATCACTGGAAAGCTACTCTTTACATTCATTAGAAAAGTAATTTTATGCATATAGCCAGATAACAACGAATGAACAAGGATCTTTTTAATTGTGCAATAAAAATAGGAGGTCAGCAGGTTTAATGAAAAGGCCTGACTGAGTCAATCAGATCATGTCCTAGAAAATATATGGAACTATATCTGTCTTTTGATCCCCTGCTTGATAGCAACTATTCTGATTGCAACACTATGTCCAGAAAATGAGGAGTAGGGGTGAAACCATTTAGACACTGTTATTGATGGATGCACAAACACACAGGTGCTTCTGCCACTGTAGGTTCCACCCAACTATGTCAGGTGCGCTTAAAATGTACGTTACTTGGAAGTTGGGACGTATATGCAGGGTACTCATACCTTCACAACTCCACTCTCATGCATAGTAATGCAGTTGTTTGGCTGCTTTGATAGTTGATACAGCGCCTTAGCAGTCGCACAGTGAACTTTCTCATCTGGTGACTTTAGGTACTTGACTAGTGGGGCCACTGCTCCGGCTTCACCAAATGCCTCGCGGTTATTTCCCCACATGCAGCATCGAGCGATAGCTTCTGCTAGGTGGCGCCTTAGCTTGTCGTCATTCTGGCAACAAATCAGATGCGTAGACGTATATTTTACGTTCAATCAGTAATGCAAACCTAGCACAAGGGTCTCCACAATATGTAACTAAGCGCAAATACTGTGATCTAATAATCATATTTAATTAAGTAAAACAGATAGCTAGAGGAAATAAACTACAAATCTACTATAATCTTTCAGTATTTATATCTTAATAATAATAAACATAATAACTGTATTACTAGGCGAGGATTGCCAGGATGCCCGTGGGAAGTGGATAGACTCTGTATGCCACTATATGACTTACTTACCCAATCCATTTTCCACGCACAGTCCATCTTCCACTATCTAGATCCAGTTACTATGATTCTATTTATATTGTTTATTGTTAATTACTTAAAATAGCACATACAGTCTGGGCTAGCTTTGCCAGCATTGGTACTACTCCATGATCAGTAATGACAGCTAGATTCTCCTCATCCTTGGCAATGTTAGCAATGGCAGCACAGATACTTGCCAGAACCTCGTGATGCTCAGACTTCAGCAAGCTAACAATGAGCTCCAGCCCACCCACAAATGAGCGGACCATTTCCCCCGCATCCTGGAAAAATACAAGTTAGTGTGGATATATAGTTTATGAAAGCAATATCAATGAGCACAAAGCACAAAGCAAAAACAAAAACGAAATTGAATATCCTCGAAATTAAATTAAATGCATTATCCGGTTACACCATCACAGCTAATTATTTACTTTTAAGTCTGAAAGTAATAACTCGATTATTTTTTCATTCATTTTTGAAAAACCTTTACTCTAAAGTCGGATTAGTATTTATTTACCTTGGCATTTTCAATACACGGGCAGATAGCCCATGCAGAGCAAGCCTGCACCTCTGGATTGTGGTTTTTTAGTAGAGACCACAGCAGCCTTACACCATCCAGACGATCTATGATGCTGCAACAAATAAATATTAGACCTTGTAAATTCATATTATGTTAGACTGCCTATGATAAAATCTACAATACCAACTGAAATGTATATTCAGGAATGTGCATTCTTGTATATATTGTGATGTACGCAATTCAGTTATTGTGTTGCCATATCCTTGCCAACGCAAGTAATTAAATCAGTAAAGGTAGGAGTAAGTATAGTAAAGTAAGTAAATCAATACTGGCCATCAGAACTCACACCATGTTTTCAGGGTCGAGAGCACAAGCACCCACGGCACGTGTCACATTTCCTAGAAGTGCTTGATTAGTTCCTGTGAGCAGGTTGACAAGAGGAGGAATGCCTCCTGCCTTGCGGATTGCAGCGCGGTTGCCTGGAACTTGTGCACACTCACCCAGGGCTCCGACTACATTTACGAGCACCTAAGGACACAATCGAAAACGGTTTCATAAATATATTTGGTCAAGTTTTGTTTAGCTTACCAGAGGAAAATGTGATTTCCCTGTGCCAAATACTAAATTCTATTATTACAGCTCGTATGCTGAATAAATTACTGGGTAGTGAACGTTGCAGGGATACTGGAGGACAAAGCCTGGATTCCACGTCATTGCCTTTGCTAAGTTAAAACAAATTTTTGCTATTATGTTCTATGTTAGATTCTCAACGCAATTGTTATTTCTGACAGGTAGTTTGTGACTTATAATCATACTTCACCTCTTCTGGCTGCTCATGCAGCAGTCCCACCAACAGTTCTATTGCTTTCAACTCTTGAAACTTTTTAATATTATCTCTGCTGATTGCACACTTCCAAATGGCACCAGTGACAGCTGCGAGGAGATCTTTATTTTCATTATTAGCGAGCAGGGACACAAGAGGATCCAGACCTCCATATTTCCGCACCAGGTCTCTCGTCTCAGCATCTTCTGCCGCCTATTAAATCAGCAAAAAATAATTACATTTTCAGAACTCAGAAAATTTGTTAATAAGTATGTCAGTTTGTTGTTAAGTTGCTAAAACACTTTTATGTGCTACCCTAAAATTTTTGAATTCTCAAGCTTCATATCTGTAGGCAACAGTGGTTAAGATAATGTGTTTCCCAGTGCCAAGCCCAGCCACTGTTTCAGTTCTTGGCCATATCTTCTTGTTTATGTTTTAACGTTTGATTGAGAATAGATCAGCCGCACTCGTATTATCTTACAACTTATTTAACTACCTATTAACTTCACAAAAAACCTTATACATACAACACTTATACTATACCATACTTCCTATACATTCATGATGCATATTTAACCTTACACACATAAATTAACTCTGCAACGACAAGTCAGAAAACTGATGTTAATTACTATTGCCAACCTTAAATATTGCTAATGAGCAGTGCATTTGTAATTCCTGGTTTTTAACGCTGAGGTTTTTCACGAGATCCTCAATCATGCACTCGGTACGGATGGCCAGTCTGAAGAAGGGCTGCAATAATTTAAGTGCAAAGGTGAAGACAGTGCTCACAGCATTACCTTTACATGCTATATTGTGCTAATAAAATTATCAGGGTACTGTCAATATAAACAAACTAAAAGAAATTCAAACTTAAAGAAATTCAAATTCATTATATTATAATATATAAAGCAATTCAAATTAATCAAAATAAATTCCATATTATACATTGAGTTTATTACTGTTATAAATGAGCATACTCAATTAATAACTACAAGCAAATATTGTTAGGCACGTGCTGCCGTCCCACCTCAGAGGCACACTCCTGTAATGTGCCCACAACTGGTATCAGCATGTTCTCATGAGCAGACTTGAGCAGACGTGCGAGCAGTGGGACTCCTCCTGCTCGCCTGATCGCATGCTTGTTCTTCCTGCTCTTGCTACAGCTCCACAAGGCCAGCGCCCCACAACGCGCGACCTTCACCTCCTTCTCAATCTCAGGTGTCATAGCAGAGGTCAGTGGTACACAGTCCATCAACGTCACCTGTTTGAAATGATACCCACTCATCCTGATCTCTATTCACTTGATTATCTCTGCATAATGTGCTGCTAAAGTAGTTTGTTCATTTATTTCCCAACTACCTCCAGCTAGCTGTACGTCAATGAATCAGCATCATACCTATAACTCATTCCTAAGCAGTAATGTTTTCACCTTAAGAATTTCAATGCTATCACAAAAGCATATTTGGAACGAATAAAATGAAATTTCATAATGCACTGCAAACTGCAAACTGCAAACTGTACATTGTAAACATGTATTCTGGGCTCGAGATATATAGCAATATGCGACTTTGGCTTATTTAAGCATAACTGGCCACATGCATGTGGTTGAGTGAATTGCATGACAGAACGAAACGATAAGAAGCCTGTATAGTGTGTACGACAAAGGACTGTATAACTATTTATTCGATAACTTCTGTCGAAAGTTGTACTTTGATACACGACTCTAAAACTCGATCAACGCTTGCTGACACACACAAAGATGAATGAAAATCCCAATGAATCAACTAAGCTTTTCCCGCGCTCTCTCTCTCTCGTGCCCTCTTCCGGATAAATTTAACAATTGCGATGATGATATCAGCCAAAATGCTAAATCTTTCAGAACACATGTCTTACCAACTTTGTAATGCCTCCATGATGCCTCACAGTACGACGGGCTCTCCCGAACTTAGCAACGTTTGCGATCGTTTCAGCCGCAAGACACTTGAGGTCCTTGTTGGGATCCTGTAGCAGTCCGACCATCGTCTGCAGGCCTCCCAGATCAGCAATGGCTCGCCGTATTTGATTGTTTACAGATATTTCTTTCAGGATCTTGAGCGAGCCAATCTGGGAAATCAATTATTTCCTTTAATAATCTCAGTAAATCTCAGCATCCTGACACCATCCTCTCTCTTTCACACACATGCGCACGCAGACACTCATGCACAGATGCGCACACACACACGCTGCATGCATGCACTCACTCCCTCCACACAACCTCAACAACACACAAACGAAGTTATTGCATGTAACTACCTTGCATCTCAGTTCATCTGTCTCAAGTAGATTGATAAGCACCTCCAGTCCACCAACATCTCTGATTGCCAGTTGGCAAGTCTCCTGTGCAAGGTTAAAGTCTCGCATAGAGCACAAGGCAATCACTGTCGCTGTCTGGTTGCCACCCTAGCAAAAACAAAGTCCGAATCAAATACACGTAGCAGTACTCTGGTATACTGGTTGAAAACTAAATTTTCAATGGCCAAACTATTAATATCTAACAACTTTTGAATTTCAACTATACATATATTCATGCATATAATCACATGCATTTTGCTATCATAATATGAAATTGAAAATAATATTAATTAACTGAACTACCTATTTGTGCAAGAGATTATGTAATTTTGCTTGTACAAATTTTGAGGCAAGGCCCTCATTTGACTACTAAGAAATATAACACAGAAGTGTCAATAGTGCGTTTTCCATCTACTTCACAGCATCTACTTTTATCTCATACACAATTTTTTTTTTATCCACCTTAGTTTGATTATTGCATCTTATCATTTTAGTCTGGAAATTTCTTTTCTTCATCTTGTACTAACTCCAACACTCACTCCCTGAAATTAACACACCTTCAGATATTTCACAAGCTTCTGTATCTGCCAGTATTCGCTAGGTAAGTCTGAGCTCTCCTGTCTCCGGTCATGGGTTCCTTCCTCCTCTTCACTCTCACTCGAGCTGTCACTCATCACTTCAGAAGGTGGTGCCTTCCCATGAGTGGAACGACGTGATGTGGCGGATGCCTTCTGCAGCCTGCGCACACCGAAAATGTCAGGTTATTGTAACGAAATCATAATAAAGTTCCAGGCACAACAGGAGACATATTCTCCAGCAATGCCATAAGATTACAGTGATTCCTGCAGTGAGATTTTACTTCATCACTGACACTACACTGATAGTAATGGAGCAAAAATACTTTTTTTAACCTGTCACTGGGTGATAATGTCCCTTCATCTTGTGCAAGTAACTGCGCCTTCTGCCATGTCGCAGGCACTGGCTTTGTCTTCATGCCTCGCTTGGCTTGGACCTGCTTTGGTGAAGCACTCCTGAAATTATGAGGTAATCAGGTTTGTATTCATGCCGTGCCCAACATAATTATTCACCTAACAGAGATATATGTATGTATATAATATATATATATATATATAAAATATTATATTATCTATAGAATGAGAGAGAGAGAGAGAGAGAGAGAGAGAGAGAGAGAGAGAGAGAGAGAGGAGGAGGAGGAGGAGGAGGAGAGAGAGAGAGAGAGAGAGAGAGAGAGAGAGAGAGAGAGAGAGAGAGAGAGAGAGAGAGAGAGAGA
>NW_014577140.1:364902-369454 GCF_000485595.1 Priapulus caudatus | reverse complement strand
GAACGCAAAAATGTAATCGTGCATGATTTTGTCTTTGCATGCGGTTCTAAGACATTTTATTGTTATTTCAAACAATTACTGTTACTCAAACAACAACGGTAGGCATCATGAGAGTGAGAATAAACACTAAAAAACGCTGAAAACAACTCGCAATGATCGCTTTAAGGGGGAAATATTCCCCCTCCGTTTACACATCTTGACCTTTGACCCTTAACCCCCCCAAATTGATCCTCCCGAGTCCTTTTCACGATCCCCCCCCCCATGTCCCAAATATCGTGACCGTACGTCGAGCGGTTAAGATTTGTGCCCAACTGTTGACGGACGCACGGACGGACGCACGGACGGACAATCATGCGATTCTACAAGCTGCATCTGACTACGTCAGATGAGCTAAAAAGGGGAAATTAAAGCCCTGTTTACATGCCCTTGCTGTGAGCACGGTTGTAGTATAAAAACATGAAGCCAGATAATTCAAGATATTTCTCAAATTAACCACAATTAAAATTAGGTATAGCAACACGTGAATTTCAGCAACCAAATAATTTCTCTCTCTCTCTGCCCCCATCTCCCCCTTTCTCTCTCTCTCTCTCTCTCTCTCTCTCTCTCTCTCTTGCTCGCTCTGCCTCCCTCCCTTTTTCCCTCTCTCTCTCTTTCAGCAGAATATTATTATACGTGCCTGGATCTCATAAACTCCAGATATGTTGGCAGTGATAAAGATATTATCTTTGTCAAAGGTTCTAGCCTTAAGATAGCAAATGTCACCATGTACTTGTCGCCACAATGGTGTCCTGAAGCCTTGTGGATTCACCATATCTACAAGAAAATTTTAATAGCAAATATAATCAGTGACTCATGAGATTATATAGCACAATGTGCAAGACAATGCGGACCTACAGCCGTGCTTAAAATGGATGGTCCCCTGGTTCATAGGCACTTGAAATTGCTGCAGGACGAAAGGAACTTAATTGCCATGATTGATTGCCATCACTTGCCCGAGAATGATGTACTGGTGGGGGACAAACGTTATGCCAACTGTATGCAATACATCATGTCAAATTTCAGTAGACTCAGTTGCTCTCTGTCTCCCACTAAGATACAAAATACAGGAATGCATGCGCGGAAAAGTTTACAAATGGGCCGGCAATGTATCATATATTCCATGGCCTTCTCATATTTCATGCAGCGCTTGCGACGGTAGACTGGTACCCTGTCTCTACATATAATATAGACGGGTACCACCTAATGTATAATTTAATGTTAAAACTTAAATGTTGCTATGCAACTAGTTTTGTTTATGCAAGCTGGCCTACACTAAATATTATTTTACGACTATACCAGTGTTACAAATAAAGCAATTAATCTGGGTTTTTTTATGTGGAAGTGCTTGGGATGAACTGAAAGCATCAAGAAAACAAATTATGAGTGTTAATTCAATGATAAATAAATATATCATTTACCAGAAGTGTATTCGATAGACTCAACCAAATACTTGTTCCTGTCCTGGCCAGATAGAGACTCAACCAGCTGAACTTGTGCTGCAACTACATCAGGTGTCAGTCTCACCTCCCTGTAAGCAGATAATAACCAAACATCAGGCAATGAATCGACAGTGGTAAACCAGTACAAGTATAAATACAATGACTGACCAAATACTATATACACACTTTGACATCAATTTGATGGAATCATTGAGCAGTTGCACATCTAGCTGCTGTATAAGCATAAGAAGTCTTAGGCTGGTCTTGCTAGGTGTGGATTCCCTTCCGCTGCTATTGCTGACACTTCCCCCTCGTGCCTTTTCTGTTTCATCCTAAAATTACCCAAAAGATTGTTCTCTCTATTACACTACTGACTTGTTTTCTACTCCATACATTCATTGAGGTGTCAATGTCATCCAGCCAAGAAATGGTATATGATACAGGTTTAATCAACTTAATTAATAAGGTCAACGCAATATTTTCTTAAATAAAATTTATACCTAATCAATAGATTGTAATATAATCATGACAACTTCACAATACACATTGGACGTTTACATAACAACTAATCTACCTTAATAATGCTTTCCATCAATCTGAGCAAGGTCATGTCTTCACCCTCAACAGTGGCATAGCCATCTCCGAGTATCTTTGTCAATGGGTCCCTGTTTGCTACAAGAATACAATACAATAGAATGACAACAAGCTCACAATTGTAAATATCTATTCATGTAATGTGGCACAAAGTGACCAAAGTTGCTTATCTAACTGCAACTGCTCTATTGATGATTTGCGGCCGATGCTGCCAGCTGTACCGACCCTGTTCAGCTGCTAACACTTTTACTGCATGTAGTTTTCATCCTGTTCTCTTAGATATATTAATCTCTTTAAGCACATACACTTGTCAAGTTGTAGAAAAAAGCCAGGGAGATGATATTTAACAACAAGGCGACTGAAATAACATGCTAGGATTGAAACTTTGTGCCGTGATTGACCAAGAACATAATACTGACCATATACCCATATACCTGTGCAAGGAAATCGGATATTTGCTCTTGGACAATTGAGCACCAGCTTCAGTATGCTTTATTAGATTGTATTACTAAATTAGAAAAGTGAACTATAAAGATACTTAAACCTATTCTTATTTGTTCCACCATTAACAGATAGATGAAAAAAAACTAGAGCTGTTCTACAAACTACATCTGCCTACAGCAAAAAATCTGACAATACATGACATCCTTTATTGTATGTTTAATAAGATCTTTGTACCTTCTAGGCATGCCCTGGCTTCTCTCAGTTTCTTAGTCTCTGCCACTTTTAGTACAGTGACAAGCTGTTCAATGGTCCACACATGCAGAATATTTCCCCCAATGTCTTTCTTTGTGAGGGAGAACAATGGCTTTCCAGTTTTGTCATTGACTTCACTGGACACTACACTGCCATCACTTGCAAACACAAAGATCACAATCCATTACTGCCAATTAAACCTTTATCCCAACATTCACATATTTAAATACATAATTACACACGTAAAAATAGTCTTTCATACTAAGATATCTAATCTGTAAAACCTAATACCTAATAGAGAAATGAATATAGTTGAACTGTAGGTAAATGTTAGCAGTCAATTAGGGCAATTGAGTAGAAAAACCGAGAGCCAAGGCAGTGAATCGTTGGCATGGTGAGAATATTAAGAAGAACATTAAAACCACGTATAAGTTACTGTAATTGCTACCTATTATTAGTGTTAGCCTGGTAAGTAACACTGAGATCTGCCACTGTAGTTAATTTGGTATAATATAAATTTACATCGTTTCAGCTGAAATATTATTAGTAGATACCATACATTTGAATATCAATCTGAGGTGTAAACACATACATGACTTACATGCTCTGATATCCACCAAAGTTAAATTCACTAGCTTGTAATGATGTTTCCCATTCTAATGGCAACTTAAAAACCAATTTGCTTTCTTTAACATGCTTTAGTGGGAACTCCTCAACAAATCGGATAATTGAGTTGAGGATAGCTTCATTTCTAGGGGTGAACTCAAGTCGTCCCTTTCCAACATCACTAGCTGCTGTCCAACTGGCTGCTCTATTCAAAGTCTGACCCATCTCACTGAGGAAACACGAAGGTAGATTAACATGGCACAAACAATTGAATTGGAAATGTGCTGCTTTAACGGTAACAATCAATATGCATATTTGTGTGTAGCCATCTGTGAAATCAAGTACATGGGGTGTGCGTGCATGTGCCACTGGCACTTGGGCTGTTTCAATAGTAAAATGAGTGTAAAGAAACACAAATTGTATTTACTACCAAAGTCTTAATGTTTATATGTATTCTCTATTGACTAATAATTCCATGTAATAGTAATACTGTTCAAATGTTCCTCTGCAACACAATCTCACTGCATGCACACCATCGTGCACAAATTTATAGGAACACGAGTGCTTTAACTTTGTGTGAGGTTGTGGAGAGTAGCATGCATGCAGTGAGACTGTGTGTTGCAGAGAAACAGTTGAATGGCATTTACTTGGAAGTACTACTATTATACTATAGTATACTAATAATACATAATAGGTGAAAGAAAGTAGATAATAAATATAATTCCTGTGTGTGTAAGAATGTTCGTGTGCACACGTGCGTATGATATATCTTCAGCTAGTTCAGTAACCTCATGATGATTAGTACTTAAAGTCTAAACGGACTACCAGGTAGTCGAAGAGAGACAAAGTTGATCAGTAGATGTAATAACTCACTGTAAGTGCAAGTTCCATTACAATTGAAATTACAAAGTACGCTGGCAACTAGCTCAAGACTGTTTCATGTCATAGGAGCCATGCAGTGAGAAGTGAGAAGGTACCTTGTGGCTAGCCAGCAACCTACCAAATACTAGCTTGCACAATCCTAGTTTGGGACCCTGCTAATGTGTTTTCGCACACATGCTAAATTAAACCTAGGATTGGGCCACTTAGCTAGCAGCAGCACATGCACTTGGAACCTTTCAATAATAAAAGGATGGTAAATAATGGATGGTAAACACGAAGTGTATTTACTAATATTA
>NW_014577140.1:359557-361937 GCF_000485595.1 Priapulus caudatus | reverse complement strand
GAATCTAACAATTGTACTACTAGTACTACACTAGAGCTACAGTCCAGTTAAACCGACCAGGCTCTCCGACTAGTTACACGGCGCCACGTAGTGTTAAGCGAGATGGGAACTTGTGGCTACAGTCCAGTGAACTAGACTTTGACGACTAATCTTTATCATTTATGTCAGATGGCCGAGTAAAGACTAAAGGCCCTAACCAGATAGATCTGTCTATTTGATCAACTATGTTTCTTTCCGTCTTCGATATAGTCCCTTGGACTTTGAAGACTAATATTTAAGAAGTTACGAGGTTAAATTACGAGGTTACCTAATCCGACGCCGACGGGTTTACTTGCGACAAGAATTTGAGCGTTGCCATGACGCGGTATTATGTTACCCATAATGCATTGCAATATTTTAAAATGTACGATCGCTAAGTTACGATTGCGATGATACTACGTTACGTATCTATGCCACTGATCTCTATTAATTGTATTATACTAACTACTATAAAGTATATATATAGTAGAGATCAGTGATCTATGCACGACCACTGTAGGCTACGACTAAAAACAAATTTTGTGTTTTTAGTCCTTTTTGTTTTCAGAAATAACTATGAAAACGGCAAAGCCAAAAATGCTTGTTGAAATGAACCAATGCAGTGTGAGCGTATGCTATCACAGGGGCGTGTACAAGATTTGTACCAGGGATGGGGTCATAGGCGCCGGAAGTGGGGAGGCAGGGGGGCGGCCGCCCCTCCAATCCAAAAATTGGGGGGGGGGCAAAACCAAAAAAAGCCCCCCTCAAATAAAGAAGAGTGGGAAAGAAAAAATAAAATGTATGAGCTAAGACTTGTTAATTCTAACGTTCAAAAACTAATTTATACATCCATTTTAAGTTTTCGCTGCGCGCTTTGCGTGATTGACGCTCACGTCGCACACACGCGCTCACGCACACACGCCGCACACACGCGCTTACGCACACACGCCGCACATACGCGCTTACGCACATACGCGCTAACGCACACATGTCGCACACACGCGCTCACGCACACACACGCGCTCACGCACACATGTCGCACACATGCGCTCATGCACACACGCACACACGTCACACACATGCGCTCACGCACACACGCGCTCACGCACACGCTCACGCACACACGCACACACGCCGCACACACGCGCTCACGCACACACGCGCTCACGCATACACGCGCTCACGCATACACGCGTTCACGAATACACGCGCTCACGCATACACGTCGCACACACGCGCTCACGCACACATGTCGCACACACGCGCTCACGCACACACGTCACACACACGCGCTCACGCACACACGCCGCACACGCGCGCTCACGCACACACGTCGCATACACGCGTTCACGCACCCACGTCACACACACGCGCTCACGCACACATGCGCTCACGCACACATGCGCTCACGCACACACGCGCTCACGCAAACACATCGCACCCACGTCGCACACACGCGCTCACGCACACACGCGCTCACGCATACACGCCGCACACACGCGCTCACGCACACACGTCGCACCCACGTCGCACACACGCGCTCACGCACACACGCGCTCACGCACACACGCGCTCACGCACACACGTCGCACACACGCGCTCACGCACACACGTCGCACACACGCGCTCACGCACACACGCGCTCACGCACACACGCGCTTACGCACACACGCGCTTACGCACACACGCGCTCACGCACACACGCGCTTACGCACACACGCGCTCACGCACACACGCGCTCACGCACACACGCGCTCAGCACACATGCGCTCACGCACACAAGTCGCGCACACGCGCTCACGCACACACGTCGCGCACACGCGCTCACGCACACACGATAAAAAAAATCGTGAGCCCCCTTAGATCTTTGCCCCCCCCCCAATCCAAAACTGCTTCCGGCTCGCCTGGGTGGGGTCTAACCGTAACTCAAACTTGCGAGCACGCGAAGTGGGGGTCTGGATTGTTTTGAAATTAGACCCCCTTAAAGAGTTAAAGAACAAGGAGCGAAGCGAGCCGTATGTATGCTGGCATATGTAAGCGGGCGTGGGGTATGGGCCGCTGAAGGGCCCCAGAAAAAATGTTATAGGAGGTATTGCCTAATGGTAGCTACGGCCTTGCCGGAACGTACCCTGGTACTATCTAATATGCCGAACCGTACCTCGCCTACTCCACTAACGAGTCTAGGGAGTCGCCTACACCTAATCCCTAACCATATCAGATGGTTACCAGGGTACGTTCCGGTATACAGAACCGTAACCAGGGTACGTTCCGGCAGTACCCTGGGGTATAAACCCTATGAGCTTTATTAACTCCTGATAATATACAAGCTTCTGATACAATGTAAATAATTGTTCGTACATAA
>NW_014577140.1:350274-358667 GCF_000485595.1 Priapulus caudatus | reverse complement strand
TTAATTAATTAATTAATAAAATTTTTCACAGTGACAGAATTCAGCTGCCTTGGCGGAGGTCTGTGCTCTCCGAGTTCTCTAGTTATTAGTGATTCCAACTAACGCCACAGCAGCGCAGTTGGGTGTACGGTTTATTACATCATGCAGCTGCAGACGATTTTCATTAAAATAAAAAAAAATCAGTGCTTTGCCATAGGAATAATATTTTGCATAAGAATGATATTCAATCAGCAATACACGTTTAGATACATATTGATTTACAATTATTCCTCGATTTAATAATAAAGAAGAAATTATTGAAACATCTGCAAACTATTACTGTATTCAATTCAATTACAAACCATTATCGATATTCTACTGTATACTGTAAGGATACATTTCTTATACATCACGCTGGCCCGATTCTGTGTTATAATTATTTCTAACAGCACAGGCTTATTTTAGATAAAATACAATCCATTCCGGTTGAAGAAATTCAAAAAAATTAAAATATCTTTGTTAGACACACAAGAGCATATCACTGTCACATGTCCCATCACTAGGTTAATTACCAATAATTATAATCATTCAATCTTTACAATCTCTACAAACGTATACATTGGTCAAATGCGAAGAATAGCTTTACTTCAGTGCAATGCTACAAATGAGACCAGTGCATTTGGTAATAATTGCTCATAGGGTAGTTTGGACCGCTTGATCACGCGGGCAGTGGTACACATGAGACTCAGCATGTGAGCTTGACACACAGCGCTTTTTATACGTGCTCTGATGTGGCCATCACCACGACTCTGACAGATTATGTATGGTGACAAACCTGCCTCGTTGCACGAGTCAGCGTGTGCTCCATATTCAAGCAATAGCTTGACAACAGCATACTGACGCATGCTAACGGCAGTTTCTTCAAGAGGAACCTGATCTACGGCATAGTGTAACGGTGTGTTACCCTCAGTATCTTTCAGCGCTACATCATAACCGCACTCCAACATTAGCGACAAAAGTCTCGTGAAACGTATGTTCATGTGATCACCTATGAGGTCCTTAGGTCTGAATGATCGACTAGAGATGCTTTGGCTAGCTGAGGTCAAATCTCTAATGTGTGTGCTGGCACAAAGCCCATGAAGCAAAAATGCCCGAACTCCAGTCCCGCGAGTGGCTTTATTCAATGTTGCAACTAAGTGCTTAGTGTGCATATAGTTACAAGCCGTGAAGTTCTTCTCATCAAGTGCCAGAGCGAACAGTAACCAGAGGGTATCATAACTGCATGCTACAGCCTGTATTCTCTTCTGGATGAGTCGTAACTTGGTCTCTTGTGAGAGGCTCATCTTGGAGCAGTCACCTTCCATGCAAGCAACAGCGTGGCGGCCAAGTTTCTGCACAACGTCAACAAGTAGCCCAATGACCTGCCTAATGTTATTCATTAACGCATCATCCAATACACCTTGTCGGATGTTTGCCGTGACTTCCGCTGCGAGCAGCTCTACCGGTCGCACAATCTTCGAACACCTCTCGAGCACATCAAAGCTCGTACTTTCATGCTTTAATGATTCGATGTGATGGGAGTGAATTTCTATCACTTTTCCCCACAATGGGATACTTTTCACGTAGTTCTCTTCCTGCTGGTATTGCTGGCAGATGTTTTCCATAAGAGTGAGTTGAAGATCAGGGTTCATAGGTGCAAGAAGCTTCTCCTGGATCCACAGTGCTTCGTGCCAGAAATCCTCTTCACTGCCTGATGCTTCTAGCACATGAAGCTCTTGCAGTGTGTGGCAGTGTGAACGAGTTTCAGGTGATTCGTGTGCAAGCATGCTGCTTTGCACTGTTTCTGTGTCTGCCGATTGCAATTCTAGGGCACGCTTAAGGTACTGGCATCCTTTTGTTTTTGCATTCCACTTAGTTGTGCTCAACAGCTGGAAAGACTTGATGCTGTCTTTGTGGCAGCACCCCGGGAGTGTGGTAAGGTACTCTATAACCTCATCATGGCCAGCAAGAGCAGCGCCTATAAGAGGCGACTTGCCCTGCTCGGCAGAAAAAGTTACCTTGCCATCACATGCACTGAGCAGTGCTTGCAAGATAGGAATGCTTCCCATGTTGGCTGCTAAATACATAGGAGTTTCCATCTTTTTATTTGCCTGATACGGATCTGCTCCATGCTGGATGAGGGCTCTCACAAAGTTTGCTACATCAGACAGATTGTCACTGACACGTCCCTGTTGCTCCTGATGTGCTGTCTGCGACGCATCTAACCAGCAGCCAAGAAGCAGATGAAGTGGTGTGTCACCCACATGATTAGCAACGCGAGTAGATGCTCCTCGCTCTAACATGAAGTACACAGTCGCAAACTGTCTTGCATCGCACGCGTAATGGAGTGCCGTATTGCAAAAGTCATCAGCCGTGTCCACATCGAGCCCATGTTTCAACAACAATGCAATTATCTCTCTTTCTACGACAGAATCCCTTTCCAGGTGGAACACAGCAGAGTGGAGCAGGCTTTTATTGCCATCAGATTTTTGATGTACATCACCACCGTGATTCAGAAGGTTCTCAACAATGATTGCGCAACTGTTTTTACAAGCAAGCTGTAGTGCGGATACCTTTGAGATGACGACATTTGGTTCAGCTCCGTGCTCAAGTAAAGCGTTGATAATCTCCAACTGTGAATCGTAGGACAGCCGCTCGTTTGGAGTACGATACTTGAGTACGACATGGAGAGGTGAACCAGTGTTCTCACAATAGAGGTTTGGATTTGCATTATACTGTAGCAAAACCTTTGCGACATCAAAGTTGCTGCTGTCACACGACAAAGGTAGCAGATACCCATCTGGATTACATACGTTGCTGTCAGCTCCACTGTCAAGTAAAAACCGTACAATTGACAGATTTGCATTAGGACTGCTGCAAGCATAGAATAAGGGATAAACCCCACATGAGTCTGGAATGTTCAGGTCCACATCCTGAGATACCATGTACTTGAGAGCTGCAAAGTGCCCTGCTCTACATGCATACGAAATCACATCAGGAGTTATTTTTGCACCATTATCAATGAAGCACATTGCTGTCTGCTCTGGATTTCCTACATCTAGTGGTGGTAGCTGATGATAGCCATTAACCCACGGTCTGTGGTTCAAAACTCGTTTATAAAACACGAGGAAGTCACTGTCGCACTTACATAACCTGTGCTGAGGAAGCCCTTCATGTTTCAACAGCACTTTGATGGTGTCACAGTCGCAGTGGAGACACATAAGCATCATCGGAGTTTGTCCAGTATTGTTTGACACATTTGGGTTTGCACCACGATCAAGAAGGGCTTCAATAGTCATCTTGGCACAGTTGTATTCGGATTCTGACATCGTCTTGTGATAACGACCTATGCGCTTCAGTAAAAGCATGATGGATGTGTTTCCTAATCGATCTTGCACGTTTGGTTCAGCTTGACCATCTAGCAAAGTGTCGATGAGGGACCTGTTGAATGATCTGCATGCGTAATGTAGCAGTGTGTCGCCACTGTGGTTGGTGATATCTGCCTGTGCACCGTACTGCAACAGGACCGCCGCGATTTCATGACTCATGCTATTCCGGGTGACACCATCACGCAAGAGGTGGAGTGGCGTATTACCATCGCTGTCGCGTATGTTTGGGTCGGCCGCAAATATCAGCAATTCGCGGGCGATGCTTAGCTGACCTTTACTGCAGGCGATGTGCAGAGCCGTCTTGCCCCACGTCTGTTCAGGCATGCTTGGGTCAGCACCATGCTCGAGGAGCTCTTTGACAATGTCGTGTATGACCTCGCGCTTTGCCGCCAGCTGTGTTGCACTCATTGTTGGCTGCTTCTCTAGTACGTCCTCCTCTATCCTGAGAGCCAGGTGCAGTGCCGGATTGCCACGGATGTCAAACACGTTTGCATTGGCGCCAAAATCTAGCAGAAGCTTGACGACATCGGGATTTGCAGATCTGCAGGCGTAGAGCAGAGGTAGATGTTTGTAGCTGTCAGCTACGTTCGGGTCTGCGCCGTGCTTAAGCAGAATTTTCACAGCTTCTGTCTGAATGGAATGATTTTCCTCGTGAATGCACCATGATGCATTCAACAATGCCGTACGACCATTGCTATCGGATGCATGACAATCGACACCGTTTTTCAAAAGAATCTTGATTACTGCTACATCAGCAAAAGCTCGATGTAGAGGTGTCTGGCCTCGCTTATTGGTGCAATTTGGGTTGCCTCCATGCTCCAATAACATCTCAACTAGCAGTGATCTAGTGGAGACATTTTCCACATTACTTAATGCAGATGTAATTGCACTAATTTCACAGTTTCCACTTCCTAAAGCAGCATGAAGGGGAGTGGTACCATCATCTTTACATATTTGACTTGCACCTCTTTCTAACAATAGCTTGGATACTTCTATAGATCCCGTCTTCACAGCTATTAATAGAGGGGTCGCTCCAACGCAATCAGTTCCATTTATGTCTGCATCATGGTCAAGTAGCATCTCAATGATGGACGTGTTATTAGCATATGCTGCGAAATGCAATGCCTGTCCTTGAAACCTCTCAGCTGTTAGGAAGTAGGACGGGAGACATTTAGATAGCTTTTTAAATTCGTACGCAAATTGGAATGTTGAACCCATTGTCGATTTGTTGGGATCAGCCCCATGGTGGAGCAGCAAATCTAAAATTTCCAAGTTCTTGCCACAACATGCAACATGCAAAGCATCGTTGATGTCATAGTATGTCTCCCCACTGTCCAAGAGATTTCTTCTGTTAGTGGTTACACAGGCTGGTGTCGTCACCTGCTGCTTACAGAAGTTCACTTCATTGAGGAGTTGACTTGCCGGTCCAACCCTACCTTCGAAGCATGCTTCTAATAACGTATTCATATCTGAAAACACAGACAAATGCGAGTATTAAACTACTTGACATTACACTAAACAAGGCGCACATCTATATATAGTCTAACCATTACTAATTGAAGAGTTTTGTAAGCTACCGATTTGATTGGGGAGTTTGGCACGCGACTGGAAAATTAATATGCTGCCACGTGATTTTGGCACGTGGCTGCATATCCGAGATAAATAATATTGTAAACCCGTAGGGTAACAACATTGAACAGGTCCTTGACTCGCTTTAGAACTATAGTCCTTCGCTCCGCGACAGGAAGCGGAGCGAAGGGCTATAGTTCTAGAGCGAGTCCACGACATGATACCTAAACCTAGCTATCAAAAATTCCCAAACCTGCACATTCCGTATGGACCATGTAATAGAAATTTCAAAGATAAGGAGAAGAATTTTAGTCCGTAGTGATAGGTTGCAGGTAGCTCTAGAACTATAGCCCTTCGCTTTGCCACATGGCTATATAGCACAAACTTGTGGAAACTGGGCAACGGTACTGCTACCACATACTCGCGTGGGTACCGTCTTCCGAAATGTAGGCAAAAACACAGGGGCAGCCCATTACTCATGCATGGGGTGAACTGGCACTTAATTGTTTGGCAAATCATAAACATGTTAATTGCCTGGCAACTGTAATCAGCACCAGTATGGTGTATCAGTATGGTTTGTCAATTTAGTCCAACCATATGACGGTTTACAAAAACACACCATATTTTCCGCAAACCATACACATTGTAACGCCACCAACATGTTATTTATAAAAACCTTATCTTACTTTACAGAAACACGTGTACATTTTTCCTACCAACAGGATTCGCGCGCCACCGAACCACAATTCCCCCCACACTATTTGCCAACACTATACTAGTAGTTTGTCAGCAAACGATACAAGTATAGTTTGCGCAGAAAGATAATTTTCCGCGCGCAGTGTGCAACCTTTGACCTGCGTACGTGGCGCAATAACGTAGCCTCGGGCGCATATGGCGGCCGCCAATTCTGAACCCCCCAACGCCCACCGCTCCTATTGAGCATGCTGGCGCATTGTTAACAGCCGTTACCCCACCACCACCACTACCAACATGCGCTATTAAGCTATGGGCCGTAGGAAAGTGACTCTAATATCTCGCAAACGAATTGAGTTACATTTATAAAATTCTAGATACATATAAACACAAGTCTTAGCTATATTCCCCGTGAAGTTTGAGTTTATTGAAGCACGAATAGTTCAATTAATTACCAAAAATATACGCACGGCTATAGACGGTAGAAAAGTGTACTAACTATCATATGGCGCGAACGAATCGAGTTACATTTCTAAAATTGTAGATACATATGGAAACATGTTAGATTCATAACGTTGAAATTGACAATTTCGGGAATAATCTCACAAACGCGTGGAAATTTTAGCCTATGAGCGATACAGCGCGTATATAGTTGGTAATTAATTAAACTATTCGTGCGTTACTAAATTCAGAATTTATAGAGACCACAGCTAAGACATGTGTTTTAATATATGTATCTAGAATTTTAGAAATGTAACTCAAGTCGTTCTCGCCATATGATAGTTAGTACACTTTTCTAGAGTCCATAGCCATGCATATATATATTAGCCTATATGAGCTATACCGCGCGGGGGGGGGGGGGGGGTAACGGCTGTTTACAATGCGCCAGCATGCTCAATAGGAGTGGTGGGCGTTGGGGGGTTCGGAATCGGCGACCGACATATGCGCCCAAGGCTACGTTATCGAGCCACGTACGCAGGTCAAAGGTTGCACACTGCGCACGGAAAACCATCTTTCTGCGCAAACTATACTTGTATCATTCGCTGACAAACTACTAGTATAGTGTTGGTTTAGCAAACTAGTGTGGGGGGAATTGTGGTTCGGTGGCGCACGAATCCTGTTGGTAGGAAAAATGTACACGTGTTTCTGTAAAGTAAGATAAGGTTTTTATAAATAACATGTTGGTGGCGTTACAATGTGTATGGTTTGCGGAAAATATGGTGTGTGTTTGTAAACCGACATATGGTTGGACTAAATTGACAAACCGTACACCATACGCCAGTGCTATACCCACACCCCCATGAGACTGCCCTCGTTTTTTCTGTGATCCGTTTCTCGTGGGAGCAGTATAGTTTGTGCTATAGCCCTGTGCCAGAGTGAAGGGCTATAGTTCTAGAGCTAGGGCCACAGGCACTTGGAACGTCTCAATTAAGCCAATTATATATTCATAACCTAAAAGCTATTTAACGCGAGACATAGTTCATTTAGGACAAATTATCACATTAAATATACTGGAAACTATATGTCGTTTATTACAGTATCTCTGCGGTACCATGAATGGTTTTTTGGGCTTTTTCAAATTAATCAAATACCAGATACACACCGCTCGTGACGACGTCCTGTAGGCCCTTGGCTGAGAAAAGTGGTTTTCGCAACTTCATCAGCAACCATGCACTTTGAGTGGCGCCAATAACCGTGTGAAACCGTCGAGCCGGTTTACGTAGGTTCAAGACTGCAAGCTCGTTGGTAGTTTAACAACATTGTTTTTCTGTAAGTTAATATTTTCCTAATGGTGATCCCTCGGAAACCATGGCCAGAAACTTTTTATGTCACGCCGGTGCGTAAGCGAATTTTTAACCTAAATTAACCGAAGAAAATAACCCTAGAACCTAGAGTAAACACGTGATCCTCCTTTAATGTTCGCGAGCGTCTTACTGTCGCTTGACTATCGTGGCGATAATTATCCGTAAAAGCCGGTCGAAAAGAATCGCTTCTATGTAAGCCCGGACAACACCAGCAAGTACAGGGAGCCCGCATCGCCCTGTGCAAAAACAAAGCATGATCATAAAAAAATGTCAAACTCTCTATCTCATTATAACCTCGCCGTCGTTGGCGTCCCGGGCCCAACGGAGTGGAGGAGCGTTAGTGTGATCGCTCTCAGGTGCGTTAGTGTGTTCCCGTGTGTTAGTATTTTCGCGCAGATTCGATAGTACGCGTCAAGGGCGGTCAGCGCGAGACAGCCAGCGAGCGTCAAAGCAAGCCAGCTCGTAACACATACATATTACATGTCGGCGGAGGTAGCACCTCACGTAGTGCCCTGTCTATGTTGTTTGTGCACAGTCGGGCCGTGCGGTGTACTTGTGTTTCAGAGAAGCATTTGACCGCGCATTACGGGTAATTATCCGAAATAGAGTAGAGAAACATGAAGACTTTGAAGTAAATACATTTCATGTTTACATTTTTTTTTTTTGACATTCACAAGGCTTGTGGCTGACACAACACTTGAAAAGCGTTTCAATAAAAACTATAATCTAAATAAATTATGAAATCTATTTAACTAGCCGAATCTTAAGTTTCCTATTATCCAGGTACTCTCTACCTATTATTGCCTGACACTGCCTGTAAAATTCCGTCCAAAAGATGCCTCACTGCAACAAACACTGGCTCCCGCCATTGCTCACAGCTGCGCTGCACTTGCACTACTGACCTTATATATATAGGACT
>NW_014577140.1:346379-350249 GCF_000485595.1 Priapulus caudatus | reverse complement strand
CCACGTTCATTTAAAAAAAAATAATGGGATAATAGACACGAAATGTATTTATACCAACGTCTTAAAGGGATAGCTAGACTCTATGATTTACTGCATACAACTGTACTTACTGTAAATAATAATCGTCTATACTCACTATGTAGGTCACCAGATACCCAAATTTAATTGTTAATAATTAATACACATCAACGCTTCGAAATTTGAACGGCCGCGCCATGAACAGGCCGCGACCTTTTGTTTAGCTGTCCACCACTGAAAAAGTTGCGTATTTCGCCAATTTATATTATGCTACGTTACAGACGACAGCTACATCACAAAGTGCAATTCATATTCATACCTAAAAAGCTATTTAACCGAGACAGTGTTCATGATTTAGACCAATATTATCACATAAATAACTGGAAACTATATGTCGTGTTCAGTAGAGTATATAACAATGTTTCTTGCTATTATTAAATTATAATATAAGAAACAACCCTCTTTTGTCTGTCTCGATGGACCCTTGGCTTGAAAAGGTGGTTTTCGCAGCCAGCAAGGCTTATCAGAATGCATGTGACACACTTTGAATGGGTAAAATCTGATGTTAAATATCACCCCCGTCGTTGTAAATTCAAACTTCGCTCGCGTAAGTAACGGTTAGTTTTAAAACCATGACTGCAGCGGAGAGCATGACACGGCCAATATGTTTTACATAATATCTCTAATGGTCGAACGATCTGAACCCAGTGAAGAATTCCCAGACGTATTGCTAAACGCTTATATGGTCGCAGAATTGGCTCTCGCTGGTCCGTCTATATATATAAGTGTCAGTGTGCACAGTGCAGCCGCGTGAGCAATGGCGGGAGCCAGTGTTTGTTGCAGATGAGCATTTTTGTCGACGGAATTTGCAGAAAACTGTCGGCAATAATAGGTGAAAAAGATTATAGAAACATTAAGAATTTGGTAGTAAATATATTTCGTATTTATTTAGCATTATATTTTGGCAGTGGCTACGCCTACGGCTACGGTAGCCGTATCTTAATGTCTCGAGGCTACGGGTACGGAGTTCATTCGCTTTCATACTTAACGAGACAAAGATGGCGGCAGTGGTGCCAGATTTCGAAATAACGCATTGGGAAATAAATTCACGATTTGAGAGTTTAGATGAGCTAGAACCCTAACCCTAACCCTAAACCTAACCCTAACCATAACCCTAAACCTAACCCTAACGCCAAAAAGGGGCTTCAACGACCGACGGCTACCGTACCCGTAGCCACTGCGTTATATTTTATTGAAACGCTTTAAGCGCCTGTGCCTGTGATGGATTATAGGTAATACTAATAGTAATACCATGCATTACTGCTGTCACGAAACAGGCATTCACGCCAATGCGCATATACTATAATATAGCTATAATATACTATAATATATTCTATCTCAAGCAATAGAGGGCCCAATGGGTTCAAGGATAGAGAACATGGGTCCCAATAAAACCATTTCATTTACATCAATATAAATATAATATTATATCAATATAATAGGTTAGGGTTATGGTTAAGGTTAGGGTTAGGGTTAGGATTAGGGTTAGGGTTAGGGTTAGGGTTATGGTTAAGGTTAGGGTTAGGGTTAGGATTAGGGTTAGAATAAGGGTTAGGGTTAGGGTTAGACACATTGGTTTTATTGGGACCCATGTTCTCTATCCTTGGGCCGCACAATGATAGGTTATACCATACCAGTGTTAGAAAGTTAGTGGCTATATATTTCAGGCTATGTATATATGTACACTCTAGTAGCATCGATAGCGATAACCCGACCAGGCTGTGTGACTAACGTCAATACACCGTATTCTAACCCTAGCAATACCGTTTCTTGGAGCTACGATAACGATAACGATATATCATATAGGCCCTACGATAACGATAATAAAGTAGGTCCGCTAAACCAAACATCCTGTTTACTGTTTAGCAAAGCTACGGTGAGTGTTTTGTTTACCGCTGCCGCTGGCATTCATGGTGTACAGTTTTCAGATGTAGCAGTTTCCAGCCTAATGGATAAGTAACATAATTCTAGGCAGAAGTATGTTAGCATGAAACTAGTCGAGGAAATTAGCAGCACATCCTCCTCTCGACGACCATTGCTACAATTTTACCGAGAGATGGCGCTTGTGCCATACGCTTGCACATGTGTTGCAGCGGGGTGTGGGAGCAGTATAGTTTGTGCTATAGCCCTGTGCCAGAGTGAAGGGCTATAGTTCTAGAGCTAGGGCCACAGGCACTTGGAACGTCTCAATTAAAAAAAATAATGGTAAATAAACACGAAATGTATTTACTACCAACGTCTTAAAGGGATAGTAGACTCTAGGATTTTACTGCATACAACTGTACTTACTGTATAACAAATCGTCTATACTCACTATGTATTTGTCACCAGATACCCAATTTAATTGTTATAATTAATTACACATCAACGCTTCGAAATTTGAACGGCGCCATGACACCCGCGACCGTGCTGCCACCCTGAAAAAGTTGCGTATTTGCCAATTTATATTGCACGTTACAGACCGAGAGCTAATCACAAAGGTGCAATTATATTCATACCTAAAAGCTATTTAACCGAACGATGTTCATTTTAGGACAAATTTATCCATAATATAACTGAAACTATATGTCGTTTATAAGATATTACAATGTTTTTGCTTTTAAATTAATAAATAAGAAACACCCTCAGTCTGTAGCCCTTGGCTGAAAAGTGGTTTTCGCAACTTATCAGACCATGCACTTTGAGTGGCGCCACCGTCGTTGTAATCAAACTGTAGTCGTTAGTTTTAAAACATTGTTTAATAATATTTCTAATGGTGATTGAACCATGAAACTTTTTATGTAGCGTAATTTTAACCTAAATTAACTGAAAATAACCCTAGAACCTAGAGTAAACGATCCCTTTAATGTTTCTCTACTCTATTTCGCCTATTATTGCCGATAATTATCCGTAAATGCCGGTCAAATGCTCATCTGCAACACACAAGTACACCGCACGCTCGCCCTGTGCAAAAACAACATGAATAAGAAAATGTCAAACTCTCTTATTCATTACCTCCGCCCAACGGAGTTGGAGGAGGTTATGTGATCGCTCTCGTGCGTTAGTGTGTTCGTGTGTTAGTATTTTCGCGCGATCGATATTAGCGCGTCGAGTCAGCGAGCCAGCCAGCGAGCGCAGCAAGCCAGCTCGTAACACATACATATTACATGTCGGCGGAGGTATGCACTCTCCGTGAGTGCCCTGTCTAGTGTTGTTTGTGCACAGGTCGGGCGTGCGGTGTACTTGTGTGTTGCAGAGAAGCATTTGACCGGCATTTACGGGTAATTATCGGCGAAATAGAGTAGAGAAACATTAAGACTTTGGAAGTAAATACATTTCATGTTTACATTTTTTTTTTTTGACATTCCAAGTGCTTGTGGCTAGCACAAGCACTTGAAGCGTTTCAATAAAATATAATGCTAAATAAATATGAAATCTATTTACTACCAAATTCTTAATGTTTCTATACCGGTACTCTCTTTTACCTATTATTGCCGACAGCTTCCTGTAAATTCCGTCCAAATGCTCATCTGCAACAAACACTGGCTCCCGCCATTGCTCACGCGGCTGCACTGTGCACACTGACACTTATATATATAGACTTATATATAAGTGTCAGTGTGCACAGTGCAGCCGCGTGAGCAATGGCGGCAGCCAGTGTTTGTTGTAGATGAGCATTTGGACGGCATTTACAGGAAACTGTCGGCAATAATACTAGGTGAAAGAGAGTACCGGTATAGAAACATTAAGAATTTGGTAGTAAAGAGATTTCGTATTTATTTAGCATTATATTTTATTAAAACGCTTCAAGTG
>NW_014577140.1:341594-346369 GCF_000485595.1 Priapulus caudatus | reverse complement strand
AGTTTGAGGCACGTGATTTGTATCAACCAATGGGATTTCCGATGGCATCGTCACCGAGTAAACATCGTGAGTGGCATGCGGTGGGCGATTTGTATCAACCAATGGGATTTCCGATGGCATCGTCACCGAGTAAACATCGTGAGTGGCATGCGGTGGGCGTAGTCATTGAGGTAATTAGGGTTATTTCAGTTTTATTATAGTTTTTCGTGCGCTTTTAGATGCCAACAATTTTTAACGATGTTACGATGACATGCTTACCAGCAAACGCTGTGTCAAGTCAGTCACTGTTGCTCAGACTAAGCGAATTCCCAGTGAATTCCCATAATGTAATTCCCTGTTTTGTATTTAATGGCCAACAGGGAGAGCGTGCCGCTGCAAATTTGAACTGACACCTGCGGTGAAAAGACGGGCCGTCCGGGGGCACCACTAGTCAAGGAGAAGGCCGAGATGGGACAGGTTAAGAGAGCGGCAGATGACACATTTTACGGACAGCCTCACAACATCCTCCGGACCCACATATATCACATTAGGGGTTAATAATGACAAATGACAATAATGACTTCATGATATAATGACAAATAACAATAATGACATAATTTGATGACATGATAATGACGTACATGATTGATTGATTGTCATTCTCATCTAATCGTATACATGAATGGAATATACCACTGGCTACTATAGCCGTGTATCCAACTGGCATGCAAGCACACACACACACACACACACACACACACACACACGCGCGCGCGCGCACGCACGCACGCACACACACGCGCGCACGCACACACGCGCGCGCATACACACACATGCACGCACGCACGCACTGTGACAATCACACACTCACTCTCTCTCTCTCTCTCTCTCTCTCTCTCTCACACGCACACGCGCACGCACACAGTACACCTAAACCTAATCCGACTAAATCTAACAAACTCGTGTGCGCGCACGTATACGCGCACACACGCGCAAAATGCAAAACTGAAATGTTAACTGGTAAAACTAGCCTAATAACACATGCAGTACTCTATTGAAGTTAAAAGAAAGAGCAAAAGCTCGTCGCTGTAGCCTAACATTGAAAATAAATTCCGCTATCTCACATACTAAGTAACTTTATTAATTGTAAGGTGCATATTGTTCCCCAGCTTACGTAAAGTCTAAATCATCCAATAGATGACGATAGTTGTATTATGATGTACACATCATTTAGACTTTCTATAAGTTATATATACTTAATAATATATAAATATAATAAATACGTAATTTTGAGAGGACATATGCCTACCAGTAGTTTAACGTAAAAGATATTTATTATCCGAAAATTCCACTTTAATAATCAAGTGCCTATTCGTAACAATTCCGTGTAGCATTGTCTGAGATGGTTTAAAATAAATATCCACGAAAATAATCATTTTGCCTTGAGAATATGCCATTAATTGGACAAGATCTAGTAGTTAGTTGGTCCCCGGCGCTCATGTTGTGCGATATAATCGTTGATAGGCGCGCTAGTCCCGTGAATCACCGCTTGGCGGGGTTCAATGCCAGAGAGCAGCTGAATGGCAGGCTTCAGAGAGTGACTTTCCCCCGGGCGTAGATGGACGGTCACGTGATGTGGCAGCACTAGTGTCAGGATTAGGGTTAGGGAAATAAGGCCATGTCTAGCACGGAAGTATGACTATGGTCTATCATCTCTATGAAATCTTTCTGTGGAAGATTTGGACGTTGAAGCGTACGAAGTGACTAGTGCTGCCACGTAACGGCACCGTCCATCTACGCCCGGGGGAAAGTGACATCCCAGGCTTCATCCCTCAGAGCTTACTCATGCAATTGTCGTGAGAAATCGTTACCCCTAGTCTCAATTTAATCATTATATGGTTCCCCGTTTCCTGGAATGTACATATAATTTTAGCCTGTCTATCAGTGTGCTATCGATAATATATATTTATTTTTATATATATTAGCGCCAATTTTTCCAACTCCAAATAAGCCTAATTCAGAAAGAAACAGACTCAAAGCTCGCAAAGCTAAATACGTTACACGTCAAAAAACCCCAGCTAATTTAACATATATTGAATTTTATTGTACAATCAATAAACCGCCCAGCAAGACCAATAACATAATGTACGTAAGATTAGATTTTAAAAAAATTATGAGGAAAACTAGTGAAATGGTAATTAGAACAGATTGTGGCTATATAAGTGTGTAAAACAAAAGGTGACTAGATAGTGAATGTGGTTACAAAGATTCAGTCTCTGTAACTGCATACAATAAAAATGCAGATAACATTGTAATCAAGAAAGGATGATATAATCTTATCTACCTAGTATACATTAATACCCTGATTAATACACATATACTAATAATAACATTAAAGCACTCGGAGAGCACAGACCTCCGCCAAAGCAGCTGAATTCTCTAAATGTGAAATTTTTTATTAATTAATTAATTAAGTGAAAAAATTAATTAATTAATTAAATAATTAATTGGATCCGGATCACCACCAAAATGTAATCAATTCTAAGTTACCCCATTTCTGACCTATCCTAAAATTTTTTATTAATGAATGAATGAATGAATGAATTAATTGGATCCGGATCACCACCAAAATGTAATCAATTCTAAGTTACCCCATTTCTGACCTATCCTAAATTTTTTATTAATGAATGAATGAATGAATGAATTAATTGGATCCGGATCACCACCAAAATCTCATCAATTCTAAGTTAGCCCATTTCTGACGTATCCTGAAAATTTTATGACAACCCGTCCATAACTTTTTCAGTTTAGTTAGGCTTAACCTGTATGATACAGGCGGTTCCGGCGCAGCGGCGGCAGTGGTGGCGGGCCAATCAGCCAATCAGCGAGCGTACACAAACCCACAAACCAACACTCAAACACACACCGGTGGAAACACAACCTCCGACAAGCCCCTGGCGGAGGTAATAAGTATTATCCTCTCTTCATGCAAGGAACCCTAGAAAACGTACGATCTCATGTCGCAACAATTGGTATTCCCAGCAGTCGTGCATTATTCCTTTTAAATAAACTGCATCATTCAGTGTTTTCTATACATCTACAGTTTTATTATAAAACAGCAAACGACAAACACACGACTCACAACAGAGCTGGTAACTATGGAATGCACTTATAATTGTACACAGTTTTGGTATCAGTACTAACGTAAAATAACGGAAATCATCTTGATTACAAACCCACTAGTTACATTCCGTAAACTACTGATAGTTTAAACTTACTCCAAATTTGCCTAGCATATTGTCACACCTTGTATCACATCCAATATCATTAAATAAAACCGATATGACAGCAATGAAAAATAACAGAATTTAGGAGCCTTTTCCCCTGAAACATGGTCAGAATTTACAATCACCTGAAACTGAGGGCTTATTATGAGGATAAAAAACTACTGTAGAAAAATGTATGTTATGATATGGCGTTTCCCCTAATGTCTTGACAAATGAAACACTAATAGGCTGCACGAATAAACCGTTTTTACAAAGAAACTTGCCGATCGATTTTGCTTGCCGTTTTTCGTTTGTATCCACCACGTGGCATTCTAAAAAAAGGTTACCTCGCACAATGAGCCATGAGTATAAATAATGGAAAGGTTTATTGTGATTAAATCTGATTAATTAAAAAAAAAATCTCTGGCGACTGCTTCAATTTCCAACAATTACACGATCATGGTCAACATGGTGAACACCTAACACTATTGACAACCATTTAACAGTACAATACAAAAAAACACAACAGTAACGGTGTAAATGCACTTGTGGTGTGTATGATACATTGAAGTTCGATGTGAACAGGTGCACTTATCATGTGTATTGCCTAGTTGGTCGTATTTTTTCTGTATGGACATTAATACCCTGCAGCTAATAAGCACAAGCTACAAGCTAGTGAATTTTAATAAACCTCAACATATTTAGATTTTTTCCTCTTTTGTGACACATTTTACAATGTAAGCCTGAAATTAAAGATATGAATGTGTACGAGCACATTACACAGAATAAATCATTACATTATAATCAATGTGATACAATATGCTGTATGCAAAAATCTACAGTGTAACTCCCATTTACAGACCATAAACAACAATAACAAGTTGTACGTCACAAGAGGTGGTTCACATACGACAAGATGCCATATGCGAATATAACACTGTTACTCTGTTTTTACTTCAGCTGCACTGCTGTCAGTTTTAATCTGCTTGGAAGGTGGCTCTTCTGCAGTAGCTTCCTCACCAGCAGGTCTCTTTGCTGTATCTGCAATTCATATCCAAGCATGTTAACATTGCACTGCAAACATGCTGAGAAAGATGCACACGTGATAGTTGCTACTCACAAGTTGTATTGGAAAGTGATATAATGTTATAAATCTCTGATACTCATATCAAAGTTTTAGGAATGATGGGAAAACAATTATAGCCACAAATTATGGGTAGGAAATACCTGGTTCTGGAGATTTCTTTTCGGTGTCACCTTCTACCTTTTTACTTTCATCCTCAGCGCCATCAGCAAATTTGGTCTTCTTGTTTTGGGAACCCCAGTCATCCCGGTGGCCTCTCCCGTCTCGTCTGTAATAACCTCCTCTTCCGCCTCTTCCACCTCTTCCCTGATCTCGTCTGCCTCGACCTATATGTTAACACAAAAAGTCTGATCAGTCACCATGTATTAGTTATTAAAGGCATAATAGGTCCATTGATTATGCAATGTTGACGAATGCTAGAGTAACTGGCACCTTGTGTAGTTAAT
>NW_014577140.1:339915-341038 GCF_000485595.1 Priapulus caudatus | reverse complement strand
AGAGCGGGTCGTTTCGCTTCGTTTCGCTGGACTTCGTTGCTCGAGCAAGCGAAATACAGAGCGGGTCGTTTCGCTTCGTTTCGCTGGACTTCGTTGCTCGAGCAAGCGAAATACAGAGCGGGTCGTTTCGCTTCGTTTCGCTGGACTTCGTTGCTCGAGCAAGCGAAATACAGAGCGGGCCATGTTCGCTTCGTTTTGCTGGACTTTGTTGCTCGAGCAAGCGAAATACAGAGCGGGGCCATATTCGCTTCATTTCGCTGGACTTCGTTGCTCGAGCAAGCGAAATACAGAGCGGTGTGATACAGATTTATAGTGCACCGGACATTTTCGCACGCATGCTCGGCCGTACCGAATGCTAGCGATAGTACAGTACTGTAACTGTATACGTAACAGTAGTTCGGATTCTAATGAACGTGGAATCCACGTACGAATCACGAACGCTCGTGATAATGAAGTAGGCTTTGTTGGGGGCCAACACTATGGGGGGATCGCGGACTAACCACGGCCACAGACTAAACATGGAAAGCAGACAGCACTACGCATATTTACGTATATTGGTCAAACGAATACACCTGTGCCCGAAATTGAAGACATGTGGGTACCCGCCCGTTCATTAGCACCCACGGTTATTTACTTGTGCCTCAATACCGAGAATACACCCAGAGATACATTCTATGGGCTTATTAGTCGTTATAAGCATCCTGGGACAAACAATTCTCTGCTCAACACCCGTAGCTACATGTGACGTCACCTAACCATTTCGAGGCTATTTTGCTTGGCAAACAATTTAGCGTTGGCGCCAGATTACCAGATTTCGGGATTTCAATTAGACATTTCTTAGTAATTAGCAGTGATATTGGACAAACTAATACGCATTTGGCTATAAGGTAATGTACTTATTAACTACACAAGGTGCCAGTTACTCTAGCATTCGTTAACATTGCATAATCAATGGACCTATTATGCCTTTAACAGCAACAGTGCTGCCACTCAGGATATTACAAAAAAAGTATAAAATCTGTCCAGAAAAAAGTATCAAAATTCATTAACACGTTCAACGCGAAACACGAGTATACTCGTTCGAACCTGCAAAACGCACGACCGCGAAACACGAGTATACTCG
>NW_014577140.1:312048-339905 GCF_000485595.1 Priapulus caudatus | reverse complement strand
ACACGGTCAAAAAACCCCAAGCTAATTTAATCATCATATGAATTTGTATTGTACAATCAATAAACGCGCCATTTCAAGACCAATACATACAATGATACGTAAGATTAGATTTTTAAAAAAAATTATAAGGAAAAACTAGTAAATGTAATTAGAACAGATTGTGGCTATAACTGTGTAAAACAAAAGGTGACTAGATAGTGATGTGCGCTTACAAAGATTCAGTCATCTCTGTAACTGCATATCAATAAAAAATGCAGATAACATTGTAATCTAAGAAAGGATGATATTATCTTATCTTTACCTATGTATACCATTTAATACCCTGATTAATCACACATCTACTAAATAATAACATTTAAAGGCCACCTCGGAGAGCGACAGACCTCACCAAAGGCAGCCTGAATTCTCTAATGTGAATTTTTTTATATAAGGTTAATGAATTAAATAATTAATTTGGATCGGATTCAACACCAAAAAGTGTAATCAATTCTAAGGTTACCCCATTTGCTGACCTATCCTACAATTTTTTATTAATAATGAGTATGAATTAAATTAATTGAATTGATTCCGGATCACCACCAAAAATCTCTCCAATTCTAAGTTAGCAATTTCTGACGTATCCTTGGCAAAATTTTATGAAAACCCGTCCATAACTTTTTCAGTTAGTTAGGCTTAAACCTGTATGATACAGCGTTTCCGGCGCAGCGGCGGCAGTTGGTTGGCGTCCGGCCAATCAGCCAATTCATGCCGAGCGTACACAAACCACAAACCAACACTGCAAACACCACCGGTGAAACCACAACCTCGACAAGCCCTGGCGAAGTAATAAGTATTATCCTCTCTTCATGCAAGGACCTAGTGAAAACGTACGATCTCACGCTCGCAACAATTGTATTCCAGCAGTCGTGCATTATTCCTTTTAAATTAAATGCAATCATTCAGTTTTTCTATACATATACAGTTTTATTATAAAACAGCAAAGACTCGACAAACACCGACTCACAACAGAAGCTTGGTAACTTATGAATGCACTTCATAATCTGCTACACAGTTATTCGGTAATCAGTACTAACGTAAAATAACGGGAAATCATCTTGATTACAAACCCACTAGTTACATATCGTAAACTACTGATTTAGTTTAAACTTACTCCAAATGTTTGCCTAGCCTAGGTTGTCCACCTTGTATCACATCCAATATCATTAATAAAACCCGATATGAACAGCACATGAAAAATAACAGAATTTAGGAGCCTTTTCCCCTGGAAAATGGTCAGAATTTACACTCACCTGAAAACTGAGGGCTCTATCTATGAGTTGATAAAAAACTACTGTAGAAAAATGCTATTTATGATATGGCGTTTCCCCTAATGTCTTGACAAATGAACCACTAATAGGCTGCACGATAAATCGTTTTTTACAAAGAACTCTTGCGATCGATGTGCTTGCGCGTTTTTCTTGTATGCACCACGGCATCTTCTAAAAATACGGTTACTCCGCACAATGAGCATTCGAGTATAAATAATGGAAAGGTTATTGTGGATAAATCTGATTAATTTAAAAAACAAATCTCTGGCGACTGCTTCATTTCCAACATTACCGATCATGAGTCAACAGGTGACACCCTAACCACTTGTTACAACCATTTAACAGTACAATACAAAAAAAACACAACAGTAACGGTGTAAATTGCACTGTGCGTGTTATGCATACATTGAAGTTCGATGTGATACCAGAGTGCACGTGTCATGTGTATTGCCTAGTTGGTCGTTATTTTTTGTATTGGACATTATATTACCCTGCGCTATAAGCACCAAAGATACAAGCTAGTGAATTTAATAAACCTCAAATATTCTAGGATTTTTTGCCTCTTTTGTGAACATTTTACAATGTAAGCCTGAAATTAAAAGTATTTGAATGTGTACGAAGCCACATTACAACAGAATAAATGATTACATTATAATCAATGTGATACAATATGCTGTATGCTAAAAATCTACAGTGATAACTCCAATTTACAGACCATAACAGAACCAATAACAAGTCGCTGACGTCACAAGAGGCTGGTTCACATACGACAAGATATATGCGAATATAACACCACTGTGTACTCTGTTTTTATTCAGAGCTGCACTCGCTGTCAGTTTTAATTCTTTACTCTGGAAGGTGGCACTCTTCTGCAGTACGCTTCCTACAGCTAGGTCTCTCTTTGTATCTGCAATTTCATATGCAGCATGTTAACATTTGCACTGCAAACATGCTGAGACAGAATGCACACGTTGATAGTTGCTACACAAGATTTATTGGAAAGTGATAAAATGTTTAAAATAAACTCCTGACATACTCATAATCAAAGTATTACGGAATAGAAAAAATGGTGAAAACAATATAGCCACATAATTATGAGGTAGGAAATACCTGGTCTGAGAATCTACTTTTCGGTGAATACACCTTCTACTTTTTACTTTTCATCCTCGAGCGCCATACAGCAAATCTTGGGTCTTCTTGCTTTTTGGGAACCCAGTCATCGCGTGGCCTCTCCCGTCGTTCTGTCTGTACCATAAACCTCCTCTGTTCCGCTTCTTCCACCTCTCTCACACACCCTGATCCTCGCTCTCGCTCCGACCTCATACCCGTTTATAACACAACCAAAGGTCTGACTCACTCACTGTCATCTAGTTATTAAAGGCATACCTACGCGCCTCACTCTCCTCTATGCAATCGCTCGCCCCGAATGCTAGAGTAACTGCGCTCTTTTGTAGTTACATGCAGTACATTACCCCTTATAGCCAACACGGCGTCATATAGATCCATTGTCCCAATATCTACTGTATGTTACTGAGAAATGTTCTAATTGAAATCGCAGTCCAAGGATCGTTGGTCCTCTCACACTTCAACCATATGCCAGCGAACGGGTATGCCATTAGAGCGCTCCCACTTTAATGTTCATTAATCTGTCGTGTATAATAAAGAGATATACAAGGCGCGGGTCGGGCGGCCCTGGCATTCGCAGTAACAATTAGGCGCATATCGAGCAGGGTTAAGATATGATAGTATCAAAAGGGGGGTGGTATCGTCATCTCAATTAGATATCAAAGGGGGATTAGATATGAACTATAGATATTCGAAGGGGGATTAGATATGAAAATAGATATCCCAAGGACAGGGGATTATCGGAGCGCGTATTATAATGGGAGCAAGCAACCATGAGACTGCGGGTATGTCTTCACATTCGCTTCTCGCCTGTCGACTTCCTGGGCTTTCGCTGCTCGGCAGCAAAGAATACAAGAGCGCGGCCATTGTTCGCTTCGCTTTCTCGCGGACTTCAGTGCTCGAGTACAGCAAGACATGAGAATGGGGTATGTTCGCTTCGTTTCGCGTTCGTTGCGCTGGACTTCGTTGCATCGAGCAACGCGAAATACACGAGCGGGCCATGTTCGCTATCGTTTGCTCCGACTTTGTGCTACGCAGCAAAAGCCGAATACAGAGCGGGCGCCATGTTTTTCGTCATTTCGCTGCCGCACTTCGTTGCTCGAGCATACGCCGAATACAGAGCGGTGTGATACAGATTTATAGTGCACCGGACCATTCTCGCACGCATGCTCGCAGCGTCACGAATGCTAGCGATACGTACGTAGCTGTAAACTGTATACGTAACAGTAGTTTCGGATTCTACTGAACGCTGCGAATCAACGCTACGAATCACGAACGCTCGTGATACATATGAAGTAGGGCTTTGTGGGGTCCACACTCATTGGGTGGATCGCAAACTAAAAAGACACCGGCCAACAGAACTTAAACATGAAAGCAGACAGCATAACGCATATTTACGTAATATTGGTCAACGCAATACACTGTGCCGAAAGTTGCAAGAACTCGTGGGTAACCGTTCATTAGCACCACCGGCTATTTACTGTGCCTTCAATTACCGAGAAACACCCAGCAATAACTTCTATGGGCTTATTAGTAGTTCTATAAGCATCCGGACAAACAAATTCTCTGCTTCAACACCGTAGCTACATGTGACGATCACCTAACCATTCGCAGGACTATTTTGTGGCAAACAATTTAGCAGTTGGCGCCAGCTTACAGATTGCGGGATTTTCACATTGACATTTCTTAGTAATTAGCCAGCTTCTCGGCGGACTAACCTGCGCTGCTCGCTTGCGAGGATTCGAACGTGTCAAAACACATCACAAAAAGTTCACCACTCACAGATCTTGTTAGCGCTTGGGGAGAAACACTGCATTGCACAAATATTCCAGACACTGTGAATGTCAAATCCTCATTGGCATTTGACCGACCATACAATTTTCCGGAGCTTCTGTGTATTGCAGTGGCTCAATAGGCTATTAATTATTAAGCGGTAACAAGGTCGACTACAGATTCAATTGGTAGTTGATACAAATTTATAAATTTTTTAATAGTTTTTTCGACAATTTTGATACTAATAGAGTAACAAAGGCTTAATATTTAATCAATTAACCGTGCTGGTGTTTGAAACCGTACCGCTGAGTTTTCTGCTCTCTGTCAGGAAGCTTTTCTTCACAGCCAAAACTGATGTTTAATTCACGTTTTGACCACCAGATGGTGTGCTACACAAAGTGTCAATAGCTTAGGTCCACAGCGTGACTTGCACAGCTAGTATCCACCGCCTCTTAACGTCCTAGCGCGTGATGTTTGCGGCTTGCGGATCAGATGGCCTTCCTTGGTCATCCAGACACGCTGACATCATTTTTAGTTAGGGGCTCGCCCGAACCGATGAATCTATCAGTTAATTTTCCAAATCGTATGGTTGGTGTGCATCTTTTCGCTTAGCAGAATCATGATCGCGGCCATTTGTCATGTGATTTCGGTTAGCGGTACTGACTTTTTTTGATTGGGCCCTTTGCTGGTAAAGATCTGGTCCCTAACAGGATGGCTCTGAGGTTCTAGTCTTGCTTTGCTAGGTCGTCCAGTGTTATTAAGGCGGTCTGATTTCTACAATATTAAAGTATTCGAATGTGTCGAGAACAAAGTATCCGAGGATTAATTTCTCACTAATTAGATAATACTTCTTTTGAATTCATTACGGATTGTGGAGCATAGATCAATATAAAATAACAAAGTGGATTTTTACATCTTATAGGACGTGACGCATCTGTCAAGTTGTGATCGTTAAACTGTAGCCGCTGACTGTGTCTGCCTCCTTGGTCGCATGGGTAATTGCTTTCTCAAAGCAAACTTGTAAGTTGAATCAGTTTGACCTAGCCAGAGTGGTGTTGGTGGTACAAAAATGATGCTCTCGTGTCTTTCGACAACAGATGAGTCTCAGCCTGTATACCCCCTTCGTCCCGGTTTTTGGATGGTTTTGGGCGTCCGCGTCGATCCAATGTATGGCCTCTTGTAGCATCCCGCGCCATGGACCTATTTGTTCACCATGGCACCTTTGTTAGGCCGTGAACCTGTCGAATGATCTTCGAATCTCTCCAAATCGATTGGTGATGGATTATGTCCCTTCGCTAACGATGAATTTCAGTGAATCTGCGGATTGCGTGAGTTCTGGTAGGCCGAGGACACTGCTTTTCTTCTGTGAGCGTTTCCGTTGTGAAGATTTGGGTGCGCTACAGTGTTCATGTAAAACTCGAGTCGACGCACGGGATTGCGGTCGGTCATGCTCCGGGAGTTTCTCCAGGAGCAGGGTATTTGAAACTTTGTGGATGTGCCCATGCTAAACGTTTGCTTTCCACGTACTTTAAACTGTGTGCAATCACACCACATCCAGTCAACCACAAACTGTTCTAGTGTCACGGTTGCATACGCTCACTACTGATCGTATTTGGACAAAATTACTAACGGGCAGTATGTGAGCGCATTTGGAAGTTGAAGTGCGCCATCATCACAGAACGCATTAGAATAATGCGGCTTATCCAAGTTGCGCACTACGAATTAAATGAGATAGTGTGTCAAGGAATGCTATACCACGGGGGAAAAATAACGATTCACTCGCCTTACAATTTATAATTTTGAAACCCCTTAAGAAGGATTTGTTAACTCTCTTGAGACCGCTCAGCCATATTCGCTACTCTACCCTACGTCCGATGGGCGAGTCTTGACGGATTCGGGTAGTTCGAGGCGTCACCTTGAATATGCAGGGTGCGTCAACATGAGACCGTTTTGAGACTTCTAAAACGCGCTTTCTTAGTACATCCTAATAAGACAGAACAGCACAATGCACAACATTACGGACTGCTCTATAAGATCACGTGTTGCTATGTGTGAAAGAGTTACATTGTGAGAAACCGCCCGAAAATTGTAAACCACGGCCCTAAAAGAAACACCAAAAGACTGTAGGACATTCCGTTAGCAGCCCAAATCTCCACAAGGGCCCAACGAAACAGTCGAGTCTACCGACATATACCAAAATCCGCCGATCACTGATCATGTAGCGAAGGACAACCACACCCATCGATTGACGTAGAATTCGAAGATCGATCGATCTGCCGAGCCTAACAAAATTCAGGCGCTAGGTATCAAGGCAGGCCATCTGGAATCCGCAAAGACCCCAAACATCAAACCGGCCTGAGGCGGGGAATACAGGCTTATAGTCACTGTGTGACTTAAGCTATTACCACTCACGACCTACTGGGGTGCAAAACTGATTACAACTCAGTTTGCTTGAGAAAGCTTCCTGACAGGAGGCGAAACGTATGCGCTACGTTTCAAACAGCACGGTTGAGTAAAAATTAACTTGTTATCTTATAGTATCAAATTGTCGAAAAAAACTATTAAAAAAGCTATAAATTGTGTATCAAACTACCATGATTTGATAGTCACTTGTTACGAATACCATTATAGCCTATGTGCAGCTAACACAGTTGCAAGCTCGCGGAAATGGGATGTTGCAATGCCATGAGGATTGACACTCTCAGTGGAATATCTTCAATGCTAGTGTTTCCCTCGCCAACAAGATCTTGTGAGGTGGGTGAACGGTTTTGTGACTGTGCTTGCCACGCTTTCGAGATGCTGCTAACAGCGAGCCAGCGGCAGCGTGCTGGCGCAAGCTAGGGGGTGTCGTCGGTCAGTTCTGTGTGTGCGCGCTGAGATTGTGAGTGAGGCAGCCGCCTCGCTTTGCTGTCAATGCACGGGGAAACACTGCAATGCGCCATTGCTCCATTTGACATTTGTCACTGTATCGGCCAGTAGACTGAGAGCAAAAACACCTCCACTGAAGCAAGAAGAGCACACATCACTCCTGCAACAAGTCTAGAAATGCAGCATCTTTAATCTCATCAAACAGCCCTGTACCTAATGTAGTCCGAAATAGTTTTGACCAGTCTTGCCTAAAAAAAAATATTTAAGAAGCATTTTATGCATTAAAGAAAAAAAAAAGTAAAAAAAAAAAATATGGGAAACTAAAAGTATATTTTCTTTAAAAAAAGTATAAAGTGGCAGCACTGCAGCAAATTTTGAACAACTTACATAACACAAAAAACCTATATTAAGTGACCAATATTATATACCTCGTTGCCTCTTCCTGTCTCTGCCTTCAGCCTGCTTTGCAAGTATTTGTTTCCAGTGAGTAGTTTCCTCATCACCTATCAAAAAAGAACAGCACAGCACATTAGTGGAAAACTCACTGGAATTGTAGCGTGCTAAGCGCAAGCTATACACAACTCCCAATTATAATAGCTTTCTCAACACAGATGTCATCTCTACAAAAAAACTGCAGTTACAGTTTGCTACATCTCATAACATATAACTATAGTTCCACACAGCTTGTACAGTTCAAAAGATAGAGCAAAATTTTCTGATAATTTTTTTAATTGAAATAAATCACTATAGGATTACACACTAAACAAAATAACATATAACACGTATAAACAGTTTCAACCAAAGTGGCATGGCTTCAGCTAATAACAAAACCAATTTTGCGATTGGTTAGGCTGCTAACTTATATTACAACAAGTGGTGAAAAGGTATTTTTAAATTTGTCACATAATTTATCACTATTTTGTAAATTCCTATGAGTCAGAAAATACACGAAATATTTTAAAAGTAGCATAGACTGGTTCTGTGGACCAATATTAGCCAAAAGCTAATGCGAAAGTAACTAATGCGCACGAAGAGGAGGAGCGAGAGACGAGAATAGAGCAGAGGATGAGACGAGGATGCAGGAAGAGAGAGAGAGAGAGAGAGGAGAGAGAAGAGAGAGCAGAGAGGAAGAGAGAGAGGAGGAGATGAGTAGACGATGAGCGAAGAGTAGAAGAGGAGGAAGATGAGGACGAGATGAGAGAGAGAGAGAGACGAGAGAGAGAGAGAGAGAGAGAGAAGAGAGAGACGAAGGAGAAGAGAGAGAGAAGAGAGAAGAGAGAGAGCGAGAGAGAGATGAGAGAGAGAGAGAGAGAGAGAGATAGAGAGATAGAGAGAGATGAGAGAGACGGAGAGAGATAGAGAGGAGAGTGGAGAGCGGTGCGGAGAGGGAGGAGATAGAGGAGACGAGAGAGAGAGAGAGAGAGAGAGAGAGAGAGAGAGAGAGAGAGAGAGAGAGAGAGAGATTATACTACTCATGTGATACCGTCAGATGTGTTTGATGTCAAATACAAATTAAAACTTTTATGTATTAACCAGAGTAGCTTACCTTCCAGAACACTTCCTTGCAGCTCACTATCATTCACGATTAGTTTGCCCTCGCCAGCAGTTGTCACCTTCTCCAATACTTCTTGTGCCTTATGATCACCAGTAAAGCGCACCCAAGCCTGAAATAACCGTATTACAAAATGTTACAACTGCCTACTTTAAAGAATACAGACTGCAGGGGGATCAGTAGTAACAGAATGTGTATATATCTATTGGGAGGAAGAGATATAGATAGCTAGGATGAAAAGAGAGAAACAGACAAAGAAACAGAGGGACAGTAGAAAGGTGTGAGGGGAGAGTGGAGAAAGGGTGAGGGAGGGAGGGCAGAGGGAGGAGAGAGAGTAATGCACAATTGCACTTAAACCAATATGAAGCCTTTCACCATAAACACAATACATTATTCACTGTACCTCACTATCTCCTTTAGAAAAGTCAACCCACGCTACTGTGCCATGTGGTGTAAGCAACTCCTTGATATGTTCTCTGGTGGATTCTGCAGCAAAGCCAGTCAGGTGTAGAATCATTCCAAATTCTATCTTGTCCTGAATTCCAGAGAAATCATTGTCGGGTTCCTTTTTATCTCTGTTGAATAAATAATATAGTGATGAATCTGCACAAAATGCTTTTTGTGAAACACAGATAGCATTAGCAATTTCAGGTTTTATCCAAAACCAATTCAGACTGTTCATAGTAACCGTTACCATTGCAACATCTCTTAAAACATTGTGATATTTTACATCACATTGTGACCTCTGTACAAGGTCTGTACACTTAAAGTGATTATGTCACCATAAATAGTAAAAGTAAAAAAACATTTCCACTTTTCACAAAATGTAAGTAATTCTGTTCACTTTTTATGGTTAAATTGCTGTATTATACTTCCTATTTTACTATATTGTTCGATGTAAACATACACTCATGACTCATACATAGCCCATTGCAAGCAATTACTGTCAGGATCATTATATCAAACCGTCAAGGTTTTTTGGATTTTTAACTACTTGAGAAACAATCTTATCAGGTAAGAATTTGACAATACATTTAGTCCCGTTAGTACTTACTTTTAATGTAAAATAATGGGAATTTTTTTTTTTACAAATATACACCATAGAAAATTCGTGACATAGTCAATTTAAGGCAATGCATGTATCCCGGACATTAACAATGACATTTCCTGGACACCGAGATTTAAGCCAAACACAATCTTTGTACCTCGTATCTTAGAACCACTTCTTAATAAACAAACTCTCTTAACTCAAGCAAGTTTTATCTCAGAAAGTAAAGAGGGCTAGATATTCAGTATATTAAACTGGTTATTATCATTGGTAAGATATGGATACAATAGACATGTGCTCAATTTCCAGGATGATATCCCATTACACATTACTTTCCAATGTTGGAAACTCCAGGTATCCAATGACCAGTACGAACCTTATAAAATTCTTAGAACTAGATTTAGCACTCGTTGTTATGGGCAAAGTTGCTCTGACAACTGATATTTCTTCTTTGTTCAAATCTATTTCAAGCCATTAAGCAAAAAATTACATGCACGCTATATCATGGTATTTGAAAGCAAGGTATTAGATTGTGGTCAAAATTGCTTTTCCACTTCACATTTTGCAATTCTTTTGGATAATATTTGCAACCTTTCCAATACCTATTTCTACTTCTGCCAATCTCTCATACCTTGCTTTCGAATATACAATACATCATGCATGTAATTTGTCACTGAAGGGCTGAAATGGCTTTTTTGAATAAAGGAGAAATATAAAAAGAAATAATAATAGCTATATAATAGAAAAAGTTCCGATTCATTCAATTCTAGCTCATTTCTATTTCTATTGTTGGTCAAGGGCTACACATTCGATATTTGCACGTCTTGGTTCTTGCTGATGAAACGCAAAGTTCTGACATTCTGTAATGTATAATGGGAATTGCCTTACCCTGCTGGCTTGGTCTTCATTTTACTCTTTTCAGCATTCTTCTTATTAAAGTATCCTTCCCTATTGAAATAATTGCACATACCACAACCATATAAGCTCTCACCCCAGTGATTCAAGTCATGCCCACACATCTAAAGCTGTCATGTAATTTGATGTTTAGACATGTGCATGACATGAAGTCATCAAAGATGATTAAGAGAAGGTAATAGTACAGAAAAACTATCCATATAATTACTACTTTGCTTTTCTGACTTCAAAATATAACACGTGAACGCTATAATTTACTGATATTGAACATTTAAATTACTGTCAATAAGAAATTTGGATCGCAAGTTAACATTATAAATTCAAAAGATTAAAATTATTTCATCAAAATGATTTATATGTGAAGCCATAGCTTACTTGCTTAATCTCAGCAACTCATTCTCATTAAATTTCTCTGTACACTCTAAGAAACTCTTTGCTGCTTCTTTAGTCTCAAACAGTGCAAAAATTGACCCCTGCAATGATATGAAAAGCATGTTATTACTATAGAGCAAAATTGGTCAAATGCAAAAAGCATGTCATGTTTTTAGTAGAATTTTATTAATTCATGTGTTAAATTTTGCTCATTAATAGTGGTAGTGTCAGTAATATTCCTCCGCGATTTCATGGTAACAAATATTCGTACACCTGCCTTAAATTTCCTCTCGATGGTGCGTCGCATCGCCACCGACTCGACAGGGCCGTATTTTTCCAGGAACACTACCACATCATCTAATGACATGTCCAGTGGGAAACCTTTCTGTAAAAACAGAAACGTCATAAATAAAAGTCTGGAAATATCAGTGTTGAAAGTGGCCAGGCTGCTGGCATTCAAAACTCTTCTGCTAAATGAGATTTCACGATTCCAGAAAGGGTTAGTGATGTTGGTATACATGCATGCGAGCACGTGTGTCGCGCGCGTGTGCGTAATGGGGGTGGGGGTATGATACTCAAAGGTTCACAGTTACCATTTAAATTGCTGGGAAATGCAGGGTTCGAATTCTGTCACATTATGAACATATCTATCATAGTGATAATAGATATGCTCATAGACATATTCAGAGCACAAATGTATCAGTGACTATGCAAAAACAATGTATGCGGAAACAACTGTTTGCTAATAAAGCAGATTTGCACTAGTAAACCTATACTAAAAAGATTATTTCTGGACTGCAAAAATGCACATGGCTGTACATTTAAGCCTGCATGCTGCCTGCCTATGAGAACCATATTGTATATAAAATACCCTATCACTACTTAGTTAACTTTGAAAAATAGCATGTGCTTGAGACTTACAGCATAGATATTTCTGGCTTTTATGTCAGCTCTTCTTTCCTCTGTGTTTTCTGGCAGGGGTTTAGATGGAAACCTGCGAATCTTTAGACAGTCTTCACTAACCTGTAAAACATAACACAGTGACATTTCATACACTTCTAATACAGAAAATTTTAAAACTAAACTTTAACATCACAAAAAATATTGTACCAAACTCACAGTATTTGCCTAACATATCACAAAATACGCTTTTAAGGAGAAATGCCGAAAGACATTTGAACGAATTAAGAATAAAAGGGAGAGTTTACTCTAGGTTCTAGGGTTCTTAATTTTCAGCTAATTTTGGTTATAATTACGCTACATAAAAAGTTTCATGGTTCAATCACCATTAGAAATATTTAAAAAAAACGTTTTAAAACCAACGACTACAGTTTGATTACAACGACAGTGGCGCCACTCAAAGCGCACAATCTGATAAGTTGCGCAAAACCACTTTCCAGCCAAGGGCTACAGACCGAGGGTGTTTCTTATTTATTCATTTAAAAGCAAAAGGATTGTAATATCTTATAAATGACATATAGTTTCACTTTCAGTTATAATATGGATAAATTTGCCCTAAAATGGATATCGTTCGGTTAAATAGCATTTAGGTATAAATATAATTCCACTTTTGTGATTAGCCCTCGGTCTGTAACGTGCAAAATATATTGTCAAATACGCAACTTTTTTGGGGTGGCAGCACGGTCGCCGTTCAAATTTCGTAGCGTTGATGTGTAATTAATTATAACAATTAAATTAGGTATCTGGTAACAAATACATGTGGGTATAGACGATTTGTTATACAGTAAGTACAGTTGTATGCAGTAAAATCCTAGAGGTTACTGTCCCTTTAAGAATATTAACACACATTACAGGGTGGTCCACAACCTAAAATTAAAACATGTAAAACTGAGAACTTTAGAGGAGTACTTTAGATATTATGTGAAATTATGTGCGCGAAGCACACATCATGAGTGCGAAGCGCGAAGTCCCTTGCGGCCAGGGTCCAGGCCCCGCTTAAGGGCCCTAGAAGATTAGGGGTTTTAGATGCTCTCTGGTGCAATCTGAGCCTTATTTTTGATCACTTTTGCACAAAATTGATGACCTATAATTCAAAATAATGTGGGTTGTCTATTCTATTTCTTCATTGTCAGTGATGCTACTGCTCGTGCAACCGTTTATTGTCTCCTCCTTGTTAGAAGGAATCTGATGAAATAGGCTGGTTATAAGCCGCGTTCACACGTAGCAAGAAATTCTCCAGTGGGAAACCTTTCTGTAAAAACAGAAACATCATAAATAAAAGTCTGGAAATATTAGTGTTGAAAGTGGCCAGGCTGCTGGCATTCAGAACTCTTCTGCTAAATGGGATTTCACGATTCCAGAAAGGGTTAGTGATGTTGGTATACATACATGCGAGCACGTGTGTTGCGCGCGTGTGCGTAAGGGGGGGGGGTATGATACTCAAAGGTTCACAGTTACCATTTAAATTGCTGGGAAATGCAGGGTTCGAATTCTGTCACATTATGAACATATCTATCATAGTGATAATAGATATGCTCATAGACATATTCAGAGCACAAATGTATCAGTGACTATGCAAAAACAATGTATGCGGAAACAACTGTTTGCTAATAAAGCAGATTTGCACTAGTGAACCTGTACTAAAAAGATTATTTCTGGACTGCAAAAATGCTCATGGCTGTACATTTCAGCCTGCATGCTGCCTGCAGATGAGAACCATATTGTATATAAAATACCCTATCACTACTTAGTTAACTTTGAAAAATAGCATGTGCTTGAGACTTACAGCATAGATATTTCTGGCTTTTATGTCAGCTCTTCTTTCCTCTGTGTTTTCTGGCAGGGGTTTAGATGGAAACCTGCGAATCTTTAGACAGTCTTCACTAACCTGTAAAACATAACACAGTGACATTTCATACACTTCTAATACAGAAAATTTTAAAACTAAACTTTAATATCACAAAAAATATTGTACCAAACTCACAGTATTTGCCTAACATATCACAAAATACGCTTTTAAGGAGAAATGCCGAAAGACATTAATAGAATTAAGAATAAAAGGGAGAGTTTAATCTAGGTTCTAGGGTTCTTAATTTTCAGCTAATTTTGGTTATAATTACGCTACATAAAAAGTTTCATGGTTCAATCACCATTAGAAATATAAAAAAAAACGTTTTAAAACCAACGACTACAGTTTGATTACAACGACAGTGGCGCCACTCAAAGCGCACAATCTGATAAGTTGCGCAAAACCACTTTCCAGCCAAGGGCTACAGACCGAGGGTGTTTCTTATTTATTCATTTAAAAGCAAAAGGATTGTAATATCTTATAAATGACATATAGTTTCACTTTCAGTTATAATATGGATAAATTTGCCCTAAAATGGATATCGTTCGGTTAAATAGCATTTAGGTATAAATATAATTCCACTTTTGTGATTAGCCCTCGGTCTGTAACGTGCAAAATATATTGTCAAATACGCAACTTTTTTGGGGTGGCAGCACGGTCGCCGTTCAAATTTCGTAGCGTTGATGTGTAATTAATTATAACAATTAAATTAGGTATCTGGTAACAAATACATGTGGGTATAGACGATTTGTTATACAGTAAGTACAGTTGAATGCAGTAAAATCCTAGAGGCTACTGTCCCTTTAAGAATATTAACACACATTACAGGGTGGTACACAACCTAAAATTAAAACATGTAAAACTGAGAACTTTAGAGGAGTACTTTAGATATTATGTGAAATTATGTGCGCGAAGCACACATCATGAGTGCGAAGCGCGAAGTCCCTTGCGGCCAGGGTCCAGGCCCCGCTTAAGGGCCCTGGAAGATTAGGGGTTTTAGATGCTCTCTGGTGCAATCTGAGCCTTATTTTTGAGCACTTTTGCACAAAATTGATGACCTATAATTCAAAATAATGTGGGTTGTCTATTCTATTTCTTCATTGTCAGTGATGCTACTGCTCGTGCAACCGTTTGTTGTCTCCTCCTTGTTAGAAGGAATCTGATGAAATAGGCTGGTTATAAGCCGTGTTCACACGTAGCAAGAAATTCGGTATTTAGCGTTCACACGAGGCAAAATGCGCGGTCCAAGAAATACGCGGCTTCCCAGATGCCGAATTATTTGCCGTGCTTGAGAAATTCCGAATCGTTTGGACCTCGTATTTCTCGTGTGAACGCTAAATACCGAATTTCTGAAGCCGTATTTTATAGACTGGTCCGCGCTCGACAGTTCCAGTGTAACGCGAGTGGAACTGTCGAGCGCGGACCAGTCTACGTATTTTATCGGCAGTTGGTGCGCATTGCATTGTTTATTTCGCATTGTTCGCTTGATTGTTCGCTTGGACACATTTTTTTTCCAGTGTACTAAAGCAGCTCGCAAATACGGCATTTCTGGAGCCGCGAAACAGCGTGTGAACGCTCTGTCCCGTATTTGTCTCAGATTCGGTATCTCGCAAATACCGAATTTCATAAATACGGAGTCTCGTGTGAACGCAGCTATTGTGAGCTGTTTTTTATTCATGGCGGATTGCGAAGCGCTATGATATGAGGCTCAGGACAAGTGAAAGTCTATGTTGAACAAGTATTCGTTTGGCTAGTTGCCTGATTAGACAACTAAAAAATTTCTAGTTGTGTAATATTCCCAACATCCTTTGAACCAGGGCGCTATCGCATGACATTCTCACATTATATTTTCAAAGGTCGCCAAAAAAGCGGCCCGCGAGGCAGTGTTGCCTGTGGCTGTGCACGTCGACGCTGCGTACGTTCCTGCTGGCAGGGGCGGCATTGCTTGAAGTATGGGGGGGGGGGGCAACGCTGGACTATGAGAGTGTGACAGCAAAACTCTTTCCTGGAATTGAGGAAAAAGCTACAATCGGGAATGACACACGAGTGTGCCGGCACGCAAAAATTAACATTAAGAATTTCATTAAGATTTTCCATGGATTACCATTCTATAACCCTACGGGTCTACGTAGACACGTCTGCAGGCAAACACGCACACGCACACAGGTACGCATGCACGCACGCTCGCGCGTAGGCACGCACGCTCGCGCGTAGGCACGCACGCACGCATGCGCGCAGGCACACACGCAGGCACGCACGCACACACACAGGCACGCGCGCATGAATCAGAGCAAGCAGCTCAGAATACATAGATCTATGTACTTTATGACTCGACTGCCCGTAAGAAAAGTGGGAGCTCATACACAGAGTAAAACAGTGTAATAGACTATAATAGTGTATGCTACAAGTGCGCGCTGTGACTACGCATAAGTTCTTGCTTTGATATTTCAAACCTGTCGGTCTGAAATCCAAACCTGTCGGTGATTTTCAAACATTTTGGCTCAAAACTCAAACCTGTCGGCCTTACATGTTAAAACCCCTCGTGGACCACACTGCATTATTAATTACTACATTAAGAAAATTACTAAAATTAGTTCACAACAATATCACGATAATATTAAAATTACCTCTACAAGTTGTCTCTTAGCCTTTTTCATCGCAGAAGCATACAGACTAATATCTTCAGATATTGCCTAAGAAAACCAATTTCTTCATTAGGCATTTTTACAGAACAATGGTACTAGACCAGATAATTTTTCACATGCACCATATAGATTTATGAGAGTTCATACGAAAGATTTTAAGAATTTCGACATTGTAATAAAAAACAATAGCAATAATAATTGTATCAGACAAATTAAATTAATGGATCAAACTTGGTCTATTTATTATTAAATACAACAATTCACTCTCGATAATATACATTTACAAAACTACACAACACACAAAACATACACAATTGGTCAGATCATTCTCACCTTTAACCTATTAAATTTGACCATGGTATCCAATGGAATCCCTAAAGTAATTAGATAAGGAAACACACCCTATATAAGCATACAAAATTGTTTAGTCAATGGTGTATGGTACACTGCCATTAGCTATTCTACTTAATAAGTCAGTTCGGTTTCGCATAAAATATGACTGCGGTTAGGATACAGCCATCATCCAGCTTTATTTGCTCTTGAAGAAATCTATCCCTGCTAAGATTTGAATCACCAAAGTAGTACTGGAAAAGAAAAATAACACAATGATTCTCATAACAGGGAACATTCAGAATTACCAATATCATTAAGAGCATATAGAGTTACAGACAATACTTATACAATTTTTCATATACTCTTCTGGACCCTTCCACAAATGTATAAAATAAAATGTTTATGTTCTTAGTACTTTTAAAGGCATACTAGGCCCATTGATTATGCAATGTTGACGAATGCTAGAGTAACTGGCACCTTGTGTAGTTAATAAGTACATAACCTTACATCCAAACGCTTATTAGCTTGTCCAATATCACTGCTGGTTACTAAGAAATGTCTAATTGAAATCCGCGGTGAAATAAATCAGTTGTTTACAGTTTCAAACCGCAGCCGCCGAAGCGGGTGTGATACAGATTATAGTGCACCGGACATTTTCGCACGCATGCTCGGACGTACGTAATGCTATCATCAGTGATTGTGATCCTTGTGGTCTGAGTGCACATTCCGTACGTTATGGTTTTACTTATGGTTTTACGTTATGAGAATAAATGAAGATACGAAGATCTTGAGATTACAAGCAACATATAATATGTGAAAAAGAAACACGAAGCGTCCGTGTTTATTACGTTCATTACATGCAGTATCTCTGCGCACTGGTAGATCATCTCCAGCTGTTACCGTTCAGCTTCTTGAAAGCTCTTGCCGCTGTATTGCGCTCAGCTGGCACGCTAGCAATAATTGTAATGAACGTGGAATCCATGTACGAAACACGAACCATCACTGGCACGTCCATTTCATCTGGCGTCCAAAATATACGGGCCGAACAAATGTTTTACGTCATCGCTCGACTCCTGGATGACATTTACGGCACATAAATGATATGTTGATAAATATCAACAACCGATTTCAAGTCTTGTTTGTAATGTAACCAGCAGTGATATTGGACACGCTAATACGTGTTTGGATGTAAGGTTATGTAGTTATTAACTACACAAGCTGCCAGTTACTCTAGCATTCGACTACATTGCATAATCAATGGGTCTATTATGCCTTTAACTGCTGTATGGCTCTGAGCGTTGGGGGGAGGGGTTAATCAACGAGGACCAGGACGTTTAGTCTTTTATAATAGTTGCCTTAGGGAGATATGCTGCATCCTCTAATTCTATCATTTATGCATGCATGATTACCTCTATTTGTCTTATAATCTTTTGCTCCAACTCCGTTGGTTCTTCCAGCTTGTCACCGTCCCCACCATTCTGTTGCTCTTCTTTGACGTCAGTCATTGATAAGGCTGCTGTCAGATTTTTCTCAGGATGAACTCTACAACATCACAATTTCTACCCATTATCCACAAAACATGTTTGAGTATTGGGACAGTGACTCAGCCACCTATAGCATTAGGAGTAATAAAAACCAATTTTTTTTGTCTCTAACCCTTTTACCATCTTTTATTTTATAAAAAATATCATGGCACCAAACGTTCGAAAATTCGTCAAATGCTAAACTTGCAATGTTTGTTCTATTATGCTTGTGACGTGAATGAAATAATCACTGGTGAGTAACAGCTATTGCACTGAAATCAAGATTGCAATTTCTGTTCCAATAAAAAAATTACAGTTTAGAATTTCTGTCATAGAATAATTCGGCACATTTGCCTATAGAAGTTTCTCTGTGTGAGTAAAGGGGCTACACCAGTGGCAGTAGAGCTACAATGTCAAGTCTCTGTTGTTTTAAGCTGTGCAGGTTGTACCAAGTCTTGTAGGCTATACTATAGTGCACCACATATTTTAGATCAAGGATAGTTTGGCCATATTTCTATGGGCAGCTAGAAGTAATGTTGAAACTGTTGGTCAAATAATATAAAGAACTTATCCCATGGACCATAGGCTGAATCAGTGAATGAGGCATAAGTTATAACATATACTAGCCCATCAATGTCAATGAGTAAACCCGCCCAGGCCCTAATATCCTATATATAGGTAGTATACTTACCTCACCTAGTACTAGTACTACTTCTAGTAGTAGTAGTACTCCTTCTAGTAGTAGTAGTACTACTCACTACTAGTAGTTATACTATTTACTATTATGAATTATAGTACGATTGAATTACGGACCGAATTACGAGTACGACCGTCCAAGTCACAGGCACTTGGAACGTCTCAAAAAAAAAACTGTTTACTATCCAGTCTTGAATGTTTTCTACTCTATTTTGGTCTAGATTTCGCGCTCCCATTACCCCGTAATGGCGGTCAAAGTGCTTATTGCAACACCAAGCACTGGAGCGAAGAACAAGTCGGCCCTGCGGCTACAGCAACACAACGCGCATTGCGTTATATAACAAGCATGGTGCCTACTCACACCGCCGCATGGACCACAACTCAGCGGTGGTTTCAATCACTTACAACTCCGATGTTCCTGCAGGTGACGCTCATTTCGCAACTATCGTTGGAATCGCGGACGGACTGCTGAACAACTACACCCGCCATTTTTGACAATCGGCCCGCCAGAATGCGCTCAATCACAGAAATTCCCTCAAATATTCAATGGGAAATGATCTTTGAATGCTACCTATGAAGAAGCGGTAGGCCGCTGCGCTGATTGCTGCAGCAAGTTTAATGTCGACAGGCTGCGCAACTTCGGCAAACCGACTTGCTGGCCAGTGTCGAAATTCACGTCGGCCCACCGGCCGCCGCCGACAGTTTCGATGCCGGGCCTACAGCTTTTTGATAAAAACAGGCCCGCTGATCCTGCAGCTATTGTGATCACCGAAAATTGAAAACACTGGAGAAACTGGTTACCTGTAGAAAATGCTGTTCATGCATATTAACTTCCAGGGTATTTATATGAAAACTAATCCGTGATAAAGCGTGACATACACGTAAACGAATGCGTTCGCCCACTGCAATCAACTTTAGTTGCATTCAAGAAACGTGCGTGGGATGTTCGGACGCACAGTTAGCACGGTTCCTGAATCAGTAGTAGCAGCATTGGCATACCAAAAATCGATAGCTGGTGAACCCTAATTGTGTTGGCCAGGGTTTAATTTACGTGCACGGGTCGCTGCAGTAACGCTCCACTGTTCACGTGTGCGCTAGGTTGTGGAGTAAGTTTCACTCCCCGCGCATTTCAGCGTTGCTGATGTAAACAATAATATCACTGGTAGTTATTCAAATGATCAGTATACTGTTTTAAAATAATATTAAGAAGATGTAGGTAATATAGTCATGTTGAGTTATACAGTAAATAAATAATAATTGTCTGCAAGTTTTAACACACATGTCATAAGTCACTGGTAGCTGCAAAGCCGTCGTCATTTACTTACTAGTCATGCAAACAGCAGTACAGCCTCGTCGCACCACTCAGGTTTAACCGTGTCATATTGTTTTTTAACGTTGGAAAAACTATATACATTTTATACAGGTGTAGCTAAATAAAAGCTTCCCTACGTAAGAGCTTGTATGTCTACAAAATACATTTACTTTGGACCACACCCAACACAGACGGAATTCCCAGTGCCATCAAAATTTTACAGTAGGTAATTTTACATAATTTTTTCCTTTTCCCAAAAAGTGTTGCTAGTTGTAAGCTATTGGAGTACCGCCTGAAATGGCTCTAGATTGCATCTCAGTCATTTTCAAAAATGTTCTGGCCCCCAGACCCCATAAAGTCCCCGATGTGTACGAGACTACCAGTCTGTCTCTCTGCTGTCAAAGTAGAGAGTCGTAGACTCGTAGTTACAAGGAGCTACATATAACAACCGATGTGGCATTTCCTTAATTTTGAGCCCCCGGCAAAGAAGCATAAACAGGTCATCCGACGAGAGAAGGAAAAACAGAGGGATTATGATTATGGACATTGATAATGACTGCTAACACAAGGAAGAACATGATATGCTGTTTTTATTACTGTAATTTTGCTCCAAAATTGGCGGCCTGCTAGCTTTTAGGAGCTATAGGCCTGCAGGCCTACAGCTTTTTTCTGCTCAGTGGCAAAACACTGTTGCTGGCAGTTGCTGTAGCCCATCAGCGCAGCCGGCCCTCCGCTTCTCAATAGGTAGCATTCGAAGGATCATTTCGCATGGATATTTGAGGAATTTCTGTGTTTGAGCGCATTCTGGCGGGCCGATTGTCAAAATGGCGGGTGTAGCTTGTTCAGCAGTCTTCCGCGATTCCAACGATAGTTGGAAAGTGGCGTCACCTGCAGGAACACCGGAGTTGTAACTGATTGAAAACGGTGAGTTGTGGTCCCTTCTGCGGCGGCGAGTTAGGCACCATGTTGTTATATATATATAGTCAACTAGCTATTACCCGTCTCAGACGGGTTTGAGTGGGGTCTGATTTGAGGATCGGCGGTTTACCATTTATCTCTCACTTTTAGTTAGGATGTATTTACAGTAAACGAAAAAATCTGCTATTTAGACTCGAGTCATATATCAATATTTGTTTAAAAAAAGTTGTCTAATATATATAAATGCTGAAATTTTACCTTAAAATGACATATAATTTTTCCAAAAAAAGGAAATGAGGTGATTTCATATACAATTTGACTTATTTAGATATTATTTTTTGAAAATATTATTCTGGTTAGAAGCATGAATAATAAGTGAAATTCTGAAAAAAAATGTATTGAGTAGTTTGAAGATATATTTTCTTAGAAGTCAGTGGACGGCGGCGGGCACGGTTAGACCTCCCGTTGTCAAATATTTGCACACACGCGCGCACTACACACATCACACACACGCGCGCCCGCACGCACACACCGCATTCACACACATACGGGCATACGCACGCACAATCACACGCGCACCCACGCACACACATACCACATTTACACACACACCGGGCGTGCAAACACATATACGCAGCACGCACGCGCACGCAACACACGCACACACACGCGCACACGCGACACGCACACAGCACACACACACATCCACATACATACATACACACACATACAAGACTGCAGTCGTCTCTCGTTGGGTTTCGCCTCCACAGCTGTGCGCGCAGTGATTGGCTGTTTATATACACCGCAGCCGCAATGGCTTTGGTGTGTGCTTGTTGTGCGGTGCCGGTGGCGTGCGTGCATGCGTTACGTGCGTTTTAGTGTGGCTTGCTATGGCTAGGTGAAGGACCCACCTAATTAAATGCTTATTATTAATACTTTAATTCTACATTTAGTATAGCTATGTTATCATTAAACCCGGTGAGAAAAACACATTAATATTTTAAACACAATTTTCAAAAATGTTATGGCATGTATACGTGTGGTATGTGTGCTGCTCTTAGACATATCGAACGCGTCTAAAATGTGAGAGCATTGGGAGCCGGGTAGCGCGGGCACGGTTACACCTCCCTTGTCAAATGTTCGCACACACGCGGCGACGGCACGCCACACTTCACGACCGCATTCAACCACACATACAGGCATGCGCACGCACATCCACGCGCACGCCATACCACATTTACATACACACGAATCACGGCGCGCGCACACACCAACGCACACGCACAACGCCCGCACAGACAGCACAAGGCACGAACGCACGCACGCACCTACGCACGCAACGCACGCACGCCACGACACACACACATACATACATACATGTACAGTTGTACACACGACACCACACGCACACACACACACACACACACACCCACACAGCACACACACACAACACACACACACACACACACCAACAACACACACACAGCACACACACAGCCACACACTACACACACACACATACACAATACCATACATACATGTACAGTTGTACACACGGGCGGCACACACCGTGCACGTTGGCGTAGCATGTGATCACATGCTGTGATTAGCTGGCGCATGCGGCTTTGCGATCTAAAAATTTGGTGCGGGTTTGCGATGAGAGCACGTCATCCAAACAAGGTGATTTCACGTACTTCTGCTTGGACTGGATGCGCAATGCGGATTTTGCGCTCTTAAAAAAGTTGATGCGGGTTTCCGCCGATGAATGCCGAAGTTTCTTCGGCGCACATAACTTTTTAGGAAATTGCCTGAAAAATCACTTTAAACGTCGAAAAATCGGCGTTCTAACGTACGGATGTATGCGGGACGTCCAGAAGGGGCCCAGCTCGATTCGCGCGAGCACACGCGGCACGGTTTCGGAGGGATACGTAAAACGCACTTCGGCTCCTTCCACTATTATATAGTCAATGGCCGTGTGTGTGCTGTAACATGCGTCTAAACAGAGGAAATGCTCCGACCTGTGATTGGAGGATAAAAATAGACCCCGCCCACTCCGCCGCATTACGCTATGCTATACCGGTATGAACGTGTAATAACTATCAATATGGAGCGAACGATTTAGTTACATTTCTATAAATTCTAGCTATTATAACGACACATGTCTTAGCCTTAATCTCTGTGAATTTTTGAGTCTATTGAAGCGCGATTAGTCTAATTAATTAGCAATATCGACACGCGCGGCTATGACGCGTGAAACGAAACGTCACGAATTCTATTTTTATCCTCCAAAAATGGAAAAGTGGGCGTGTCTATTTTTATCCTCCAATCACAGGTCGGAGCAATTCCTCTGTTTAAACGCATGTGTGCTGTAGCTGCAGGTGCCGACTTGTTCTTGCTGCCAGTGCACACAAGTACACCGCACGCACGCCCTGTGCACAAACAACATGAATAAGAGAGAATGTAGTAAATAAATTTCGTGTTCATTTACCTCTTTTTTTTTTAATTGAGACGTTCCAAGAGCCTGTGGTCCAAGTAATGAATTGAATCAATGACAATGAATGTCTGAGACTGAATCAGACCATATCAGACAGAACTGAACAGGGAGTTACATAGACCAATAAATTGTGCCCTTAAAAATGTTATATTCTGATGTTATTTTAGGCTGATTCCTGAAATAACATCAGAATATATAAATTTTTAGTGCACAATTTATTGGTCTAGGTCAGGAGAGTTACATAGAGAGTTAGAACTGCCAGCGGTTTATTGTTTTCTCTAAGCTTTCAATAAACAATATAAAAACACAATCCTAACCACATATTACTCTGTTATGCAAAACAATGATATCATGAGAAAACCCACTTGATATTTGAATATATAATTGAAATGATAAGTAACTTCACGTGCTGCCGCCGGGTGCCTACTGGAAGTATCGCACGCGTCCTCACGCGAAAAATCATAAACTCGGGTTTATTCAAAACCTAATAAACCCAATAAACCTAAACAAAACAATAAAGAATATTTTATACAAACATTTCATGAAATTTAAATATAATATTTCAGAGTAATAATAGATTTACGCTGTACACCTACAGTCTATGCCGACATGCCGTACAAAATTTACGCGTGAAAACATTGTGACAAGCGATAGGTGTCGAAGTATTCACATGTTCACATGCTCTTGAATCATTTAACGTTTATTACAACATTTAAATTGTGCTTTATACAATAGCCTAGGTAAATATCATATTCCTTAATTATTTACGATTGAAGTCGTTTATCCATATAATCAGTTATAGTTTATCGATGTACATACTCTGAGGCGTGTAGTGCTTAAACGCCAAAAACGGTAAAGAAAATGCCGTACGTAATACTACTAGTACTACTGGTACACTGTACGGCCTACGTAACTATACTCTATACTAACTGTCCTGATAGTGATAGTGACGCAGCGGCACGTTTTCGAGGGTTCTCCCCAGGGCCAGGACAATGCAGATCGTTTAAGGATGTATGACTATGAGGGAGATCCCAGGAGGGGTTGCACTAATTTGAGGCAATTACTTGTCACAAATGGCCGAGACTATATACGCACGGCGGCCGTGTTGAATAAACTTCATAAGCTATCGCACCGGCGGCCGTGTGGTCCAATCTCAATAGGTTACCGCCCGGCGGCCGTGGGGATAAGTTCAATATGGCTATACCACTCGCGGCCGTATGGCCGACTCAATATGGTCAGGAATGAGGAAGGGAGAAGGGAGAAGCTGTGTGGAGAAGGAAGGAAGTGAGGAGGGAGAGTGGTGAAAGAGAAGGGAAGAACTGGTGACAAGGAAGAGTGTGGAGAAAGAGAGAAGCTGTGAGAAGGAGGGGGAGATGCGGAGTGTTGGAGATGAGGAGGGAGAACTGGTGAGGAGAGGGAAGAGAGGTGTGGATGAAGGAGGGAGAAGTGGTGAGAGAGGGGGAAAGCGGTGAGAAGAGGCGGGAGAGCTAGGTGGAGAAGAGAAGGGAAAGTGGGAGGAGGGGAGAAGCTGTGAGGAGGAAGAGCGAGAGGAAGGAGAAGGGATCGTGAGGAGGAGGGGAGAAGGGATAAGGAGGGAGAAGGAAGCTGTGGAGGAGGAGAAAGAGAAGTGGTGAGGAGGGGAAGAAAGCGTGGAGAAGGAGGAAGGAGAAGCTGTGAGAAGAGAGGGGGACAGCAGTCTGGTGAGAAGGAGGCGGGGAAAGGGAGAAGTGTGGAGAGGAGAAGGGAGAAGCTGGTTGAGAAGAGGAAGGGAGAAGGAAAGTTGTGAGAAGAAAGGGAGAAGCTGTGGAGAAGGGGAAGGATGAAGGAAATGGTTGAAGAAGAGAGGGAAAGCTGTGGAGAAGGAGGAGGGGAGAAGAGAGAAGGAGGGAGAAGCTGGTGGATAAGGAGAGGGGAGGAAGGAAAGTGTGCGAAGGGGAAAGCTGGTAGAAGCTGGTGTGAAGGAGAAGCTGGTGCGAAGGAGAAGCTACACCAGCTCTCCCCCTCGCTGCCTCTCCACCAGCTTCTCCTTTCACTCCCTCCACCTGCCTCAGCTCCCTCTCCCTCCTTCCCTTCCTCCTCCCACCAGCTCTCCCCCTCCTCCTTCCACCAGCATTCTCGCTCATCCTCCTTCCCACCACCTCTCCCCTTCCCTTTCCACCTAGCTCTCCCCTCCAGCACTCTTCTCCTTTCTCCCCTCCTCCTCCCAGCTCCTCCTCCACCCAGTCCCCCTCACGACAGCTCCCTCTCCCCTCCTATCCCTTCTCCCTTCTCCCCTCTCTCCCCACTCCCTCTCCCCTCCTTCTTCCTTCCTCTTCTCCACACAGCTTCTCCCCTCCTCCAGCACCTTCTCCTTCCCCCCTCCTCCTCCCGCCAGCTCTCCCTCCTCTTCCACCCTCCCTTCTCCCACTCCTCCTTCTAGCACTTCTCCCATTCTCCTCCTCCCCTCAACCAGCTCCTTCTCCCCTCTTTTCTCCCTCTTCCTCCTTCCCACGCAGTTCTACCCTTCTCCTTCTCTACCAGTCATTCTCCCCTCCTCCCACCTTCTCCCATTCTCGCCCTCCTCCTCCACCCAGTTCTCCCCTCTTCTCCACCGACCTTTCTCGTCTTCCCCCCTCCTCCTCACAGCTTCTCCCCTCCTCTCTTTCAACACGCGCATCTCCCCTTCTCTCCTCCTTCTCCACCACCCTCTCCTCCCTCTTCTCCACCACCTTCTGCTTTCCCGTCTCCTTCCCACCAGCTTCTCTCTCCTCTCCCACTCCCCTTCTCCCTTCCTCCTCTCCACCAGCTTCTCCGCCCCCTCCTTCTCCAAGCTTCTCCCTCTCATTCTCCACCACCTTCTCACTTCCTCCCTTCCTCCTCACCAGCTTCTTCCCTCGCACCACTTCTCCTCTTCCCTCCTCCTCCACCAGCTTCTCTCCGCCTCCCTATCCCTTCTCCCTTCTCCCCCTCCTCCTCACACCAGCTCCCTCTCCCTCCTTCTCCTCTCCTTCTCCACCAGCTCTCCCCCTCCTCGCGAGCCACCTTCTCGCCTTCTCCCCCTCTCGCCAGCCTCTCCTCTCCCCTCCTCGCATTCACCTCTCCGTTCCCCCCCTCCGCACCGTACTCTCTTCTCCCACCTTCACCACCTTCTCTTCCTTCTCCCCCCTCCTCCACCGACCCCCTGTTCTCCCGCCTCCTTCTCCACCACCTTCTGCCCTTCCCCCCGCCTCCTTCCTGCACCAGCTCTCCCCCTCCTCCTTCTCCAATCACCTTCTCCCTCTTCCTCTCCTTCTCCATCACTTTTCCTCTCCCCTCCTCCTTCTCTCCCGCTCTCCTTTCTCTCTCCACCACCTTCCCGCTTTCTCCACCTTCTCCTTCTCCACGCAGCTTCTCTCCTTCTCCCCTTCCTCAATTCCTAGCCATATGAGTCGGCCATTGACGGCCGCCTGTGGCGTTATATGCCATATTGAAATCTTATCCACCTGCCGCCGGGTTATAGCCATATAATGAAATCGAAAAAAAAGAAAATTCGGCCAGCGAAACGCCCGGCGTCGCGTATATGTCCACTCCGTCACAAATACACTAAGAGGAAATTAGTAAACTGGTTGTCTGATTGTTCTGAGGTTGTTTTATAACTCAACTGATTGGCCTCCTCTTCCTGCCCGTTTCTCCATGCTAAACTCAGTCATAATCATATTATTGGAATTCTCTTCTTTTCTGTTTGGTTAATTGGAAAATTGGCGATATATGTCAAATCAGAGAGTCCGACAGTAAATCCGGTAGTACAGTGTTAGAGCTTTAAAATAAAAACCTCTCGCCAAAACTGGCGAGTGAGTCAATAAGTTAAGCTTCGCCCCAATATTTAGAAACATAAATCTGTCAAATCAATAGTGAAAAAATTGACAATGGGGGTGGGATTCGGGAATGGGTCCCTGAAGAGGGCGGTGTGGTTCTGGGGGCCCCTCCCCCGAATTTTTTTTTCTTTAATTCTCACCTCTGAAAGCTGCACTATGCCATGCAAATGCTAATTCTCGCATACGAGACTAGCAAATAACTTCGTGTCATGCATAAATCACATCTACCCTTATGACAAATAAACTCTAGTTCCTCCATTTCACTGCGCGTTGCTCTTATAAAAGCATTCGAAAATAAGCTCCAATGTTGTTCAAATTCCGCATGTTGTTGACC
>NW_014577140.1:299609-312023 GCF_000485595.1 Priapulus caudatus | reverse complement strand
TTTTTCAAAATAATATTAACGAAGAATTTATGTAATATGTCATTTAGAATTTATATTATACAGTAAATAATAATAATTGTCTCAAGTTTTAAAACACATAAGTCACTGTAGCTGCAAAGCACGTCGTGTGGTAGCCCGACCAGGCTGTGCGAATAATTGTCTATTCTAATCCTAGCAATACCGTTTCTTGGAGCTAGTCGTGTGGTATTACTTTACTAGTCATGCAAACAGCAGTACAGCCTCGTCGCACCACTCAGGTTTAACCGTGTCATATTGTTTTTAACGTTTGGAAAAACTATATACATTTTATACAAGGTGTAGCTAAATAAAAGCTTCCCTACGTAAGAGCTTGTATGTCTACAAAATACATTTACTTTGGACACACCCAACACAGACGGAATTCCCCAGTGCCCATCAAAATTTGACAGTAGGTAAATTTTACATAATTTTTTCCTTTTCCACCAAAAAGTGTTGCTAGTTGTAAGCTATTGGAGTACCCTGAAATGGCTCTAGATTGCATCTCGGTCATTTTCAAAAATGTTCTGGCCCCCAGACCCCCATAGAAGTCCCCGATGTGTACCAGACTACCAGTCTGTCTCTCTGCTGTCAAAGTAGAGAGTCGTAGACTCGTAGTTACCAAGGAGCTACATATAACAACGATGTGGCTTTTCCTTAATTTTGAGCCCCCGGCAAAGAAGCATAAACAGTCATCTAACGAGAGGAAGGAAAAACAGAGGGATTATGATTATGGACATTGATAATGACTGCTAAACACAAGGAAGAACATGATATGCTGTTTTATTACTGTAATTTGCTCCAAAATTGGCGGGCCTGCAGCTTTTAGGAGCTATAGGCCCTGCAGGCCTACAGCTTTTTCTGCTCAGTGGCAAACACTGTTGCTGGCAGTTGCTGCAGCCCATCAGCGCAGCCGGCCCTGCCGCCTTCTTCATAGGTAGCATTCGAAGGATCATTTCGCATGGATATTTGAGGAATTTCTGTGATTTGAGCGCATTCTGGCGGGCCGATTGTCAAAAATGGCGAGTGTAGCTTGTTCAGCAGTCTTCCGCGATTCCAACGATAGTTGGAAAGTGGCGTCACCTGCAGGAACACCGGAGTTGTAACTGATTGAAAACGATGAGTTGTGGTCCTTGCGGCGGCGAGTTAGGCACCATGTTGTTATATATATAGTCAATACGTTTATTTTTGCGTGCCGGCACGCTCATTGTGTCATTCCCGATTGCAGCTTTTTCCTCAATTCCAGGAAAGAATTTTGCTGTCGTCCTCTGATCCCAGTGGTGCCCAACCCCTATAACGAACATGCCCCACGCGACTTTAAACAATCCTGCACTTCCCCCCCCCCCCGTACATCAATCAATATGCCGCCCCAGGCACGTATATACAGCCACGCTGTGCTGACTGTCGGCGACCTTTGATAATATAAAGTGAGGATGCCGTGCGATAGCCACCCTTCACAATCGCTAGAACTGTTTTTCATCAATGTTTGGATATATACCGTAAGGAACCAACAATTGATTAAAGTTTTAGACAATTATTTTTACTCGCCAACATGGGCGAGTCAGCTTTAGCTTTTACTTGCCCGATATTATTTTCACTCGACATTGGCGAGCGGGCGAGTGCCAAGCTCGTTCGCTGGAGTATGTGACTCCGGACTTATGTTAATTTCGCACCCTGCTATAAAATTTGTAGTAAAATTGAAATCAATATAATTTGCCTATTGCGCTATTTCAGCAATTGAGAAAGAAACCAGAAATAATGGCAGCACAATTTATGAACACACTTGGTAAAGTTGGCCTCGGACTTGCAGTAGTTGGTGGTGTTGTTAACACAGCACTGTATAATGGTATGAAATTTGTATTGATTTTAATAAATTATTAATATTTTCTAGTGCTAAAGTTAAAACTTATATGCAGTCAACTTTGTGTTGGAATCATATCTATAGAATGGATATATATCTGTCTATAAAGGACATTACCATTTCCCACGAGTAACCCTTATAAATACATAGTTTGTTGATGTCTTTATATCTATTTACATGTGTCAATATATAAATCTATAGCTATATTATGAGCCTCATAAATGACATGGAATTTTATATTTCAGTTGATGGTGGTCACAGAGCAGTGATCTTTGACAGATTTCAAGGAGTTAAGGATAAAGTAATTGGTGAGGGTACGCATTTTCTTGTTCCATGGGTGCAACGACCTATCATCTACGATATCCGGTCCCGACCAAGAAACGTACCCGTCGTAACTGGTAGCAAAGGCAAGTAATCGTACGCAGAGTGATCATGGCAGTAAATGTGATTATGTTCACATAATTGACTTTCACGTAGCCGTGTTACAGTGTGAATACAGTTTGGACAATTGCATGATAGTAAAACAGTCTAGCAGTCTTTCTAAATAGTTACTAACATTCCAAATATTGCACTATTGTAAAGTGATTCGTGATGATTTTGGTTCACCCTCTTTTAAGTAAATGTAACCAAGTTGTTGTTATGTCTTTAAAGTTGATCAACCTCGCAACTAAATGCATATATATACTTACCGTGAGCTTGCATATGATATGTTGCAAAAATTCACTACAACTCATTTGTATTGCTACTTTTATAACATTTCTTCTCAAAATTGAAACGAAATTACTGCTCTTACGAACGTAGCACCATAGTGATGGTTACACGTCCGAGACACAGCGGAACGATCTACTTGATTCAGTAACAGTTTCTTTCTATGATAAAACAAGTTATAATTAATTATTCGATATTTATTCAGTACAAAATTGTGAAATTTGTTTAAATCATATATCTATAGTACTTATGCAAGCAGGAAACAAATATAGTGTTTTCGTTCCAGGAACGATTTGCGCTATGGCGTATGGATACTAATTTGCGTTATCTGGCACTTCGTACAAATAACTTGCGTCTGACGTACGTTTTCCAAATAATCAACTTCGGAGCACATTTCTGGCTCAATGAGAACATTTCGTGATGTTTGCACACTGCAAGTATTCTCACAGTCTTTTGTTGCGAGGTCTATCCGTTTTAATAAGTTTTTGGACATAGACAAATCACATCATGTATTTCCAGATTTGCAGAATGTGACCATCACCCTGCGTGTTCTGTACAGACCGATCCCCGGTGAACTGCCAAAAATCTACACAAACCTCGGTGTTGACTATGAGGAGAGAGTGTTGCCTTCTATCACGAATGAAGTTTTAAAAGCTGTTGTGGTAGGTAGATGTAGAAAATAATCAATATTTTAAGTATTTTAAATGGAAAGTACTGTAGTTATTTAGTATTATTGATAGTTTGATATTGAAAATTGGTACGATTGGATTGATTATGAATTTGCGAATACAATGATCATAGATTTATCGGTACAGGTCGGAAACTGTGAAATTGTTTATCACCTTGGTATCTAATTAAAATAACGTGCATAAGAATTGTTTTTCAACAATGTACTGGAAGTTCAAGTGATGTGCCTGTCTATCTGAGGCCCGATAAAGCAAGAACCACTGTATTTTTAGTCCTTGATCGCTTATCCCTACAACAAACTCCAGTTTTTTCATTTAGAAATTTTTTTAACAATTTTGCAAAATACATTGTGTAAAAACTATATATATATGACTATTTTATTCGTTCTTGTACACAGGCTCAGTATGACGCTGCAGAGCTGATTACACAGCGAGAACTTGTGTCACAGAAGGTCAGTGAAGACCTGACGGAGAGGGCATTCAGTTTTGGACTCCTCTTGGACGATATTTCTCTGGTGAGTACATGATCATTTAGTGTCCAGATGTGATTATTTTGACTATGAAAATTATATATGAATCCATATAAATAGAAAATGACATGGTTGTTTTTATATGGAAAGTTTAACCTAAAATTATGCATTTATAATGTATTCCATGTGTGGGTCCCTTTAATTCACGAATACAGTAGTTACTGATGCAGGAATGTCACATCAATTCTGGTATCACATTTGTAGTAGAAAGAACTACTGCAGAAGGTAATATCTGAAAATTGTCACTGTAGACACATACCTCGTTTGGAACCGATTTCACGCACGCAGTAGAACTGAAGCAGGTGGCGCAACAGGATGCTGAGAGGGCACGATTCACTGTAGAAAAGGTAATATTTCGTTGCTGTTGAATTTAATCTGATTTTAATATTGTCATATATTTGTCATGTGGTTTTTAGTTCATCTGACATAGTCAGATGCAGCTTGTAGAATCGCATGAGCGTGCGTGCGTCTGTCCGTGCGTGCGTGCGTCCGTCCGTCAACAGTTGGGCACAAATCTAAACGGCTCGACGTACGGATTCGAAAGTCGGGACGTGGGAGGGTAATCCGAAAACGAGTTGGGATGTCAAAGCTGGGGGTCAAAGGTCAAGAGGTGTAAAAGAAGGGGGAACATTCCCTCCTTAACTTAAGGTATAGGGAGGAAATGCAGAATTGCAGCACAAATCTAAATGGCTCGACCTAGGCTCGTGATAGTCGGTGTATAGCATCATGGTAGGAAAAGCCATCACTGTGCCGAAATTGGAGGTCAAAGGTCAATGGGGCACAGGGCAGATTTTAGACATTTTCTGAGGACATGGTCTGACGGAGCGATTGAAAAACTTTTTTGTTTCAGCGGTGACCTAGCATTTTTATGGCGTTATTGAAAGGACCATGAAATGTACTTTCCGCTGACATGCGAAGAGTAAGTGTCGGATAACCTTTTGACCCTCAAGAGGAGGGTTAAACATTGATTTGTTGACTGTTAACAAAGGACTGAACTGCTTTTGCTATTATTAGAGCCCATACCTGTGTGAATGTGAGGCTACAGTTGCACAGTTTAATCGCAAAGGCAAATGTTTGTTGAACAAGGTTTAGGCTCCTTAAATCATATAATTTTCTAAAGCAGTCTGTCTATAGCACCCTGAAGGCTGAATCAGTGAATGCTCGCGTGGGTAGGCAAAACACAGGGCAGCCCATGGCTGGCACTCTTCTAATCATAATTGTTGCCTGCCAACCTGCAATGCACATGTGTTAACTCACAGCTGAGCGAAATTATCGCCTGCCTGAATATACTTAGATTTTAGCCTGTAGGATTTCAGCAACTCCCCAGGGAGCTAGTTGGGGTGTCTCAAGAAGGGCGATGCCATCTTTGCTTATTGATTACACTTGCACGCGCCATCTCGCGGCAACTATAGGCCTAGTTTAAATTAGATTTTATTCTCATGTAACTTTGTTAAATGAATAAATAATAACTAGTACCATATAATATATATTTACTTTTCATCTTGAATCTTAACATATATTATGTAGGTGTGGCCGTGCATATCTATTTACCAGTTATGCAAACATAAGCTGTTACCATAGAAATATTAGAGACACTATATATATTATTATTTCTATGGCTGTTACACTCAGGGGCATAGGAACGAAGTATTATTGAGGGGGCAGTAAAAGGCATCATCGCTGAGTTTTAAATTTTTTTTATATAATTAAGAGAGAGAAAGTCTAAGATAAAGAGAGAGAGAGAGAGAGTAGTAAATTGAGACGGGGACAGGAAAACGGTGATACGGTGTGTATGCGAGTGGGAAACGGGGTACGTGCGAGGGGTCGTGCGAGATGGTGTGCAAGAGGGATGGGGGATGGGAGGTGGGAGGCAGGAGGCAGGGGGAGGGAGGTCGAAGGCAGTGGGAGGGAGATGGGAGGTAAGGGGGTGGAAGTGAGAGGCAAGGGGAGGGAGGTGAGAGGCAGGAGGGAGGGAAGTGGGACGCAGTGGGGAGGGAGGTGGGAGAGAAGGACCCCTCCCCGACCCTCTAATTAAACTTGGAGGGTGGAGATCCATGCTCATATGTTGAAATCTTTTATGTCAACGTCAATGTCATTCATTAACTTGTATTTCAATTGTTATTATTGTTCTTGTTATTAGAATTAGCCCATATAGAGATTAGGTGGGTGCAAAAGTGTAAGTGATATATTTGTTCGAATTGGCTACGAAAGTCAAACAAGAATAAAGAAGACTTATGTATAAGACGTCTTGCTATGCACAAATGAATTTATCAGCAGAAACCAGACACCAGATGAGCCCTGTTGCTCTGCGGCACTTGTTTTAACAGGAATAACGTGTCATTTTTTTAACAGGAATAGGAACAAAGATCAGTTATATTTTAGGTGAAACTATTACTGCTTTATATTAAAAGCACCTGCGCTTCACTGCAAGATAACTCGTTTATTCTTTTATAGACTCGGTGATACTTCCGAGACATTGCAAGGTGCACGTGTGCTTAGATATTGTACCTTTGTCACTTCTAGGCTGAGCAACAGAAGAAAGCAGCTGTGATATCTGCGGAAGGTGACACAAAGGCCGCAGAGCTGCTTGCACGTGCATTCATCGATGCAGGAGAGGCGCTGGTAGAACTCCGCAAACTGGAGGCGGCTGAGGACATAGCTTACCAAATGTCAAAGTCGCGAAATGTCACGTATCTGCCACCGGGGCAAAATATGCTGTTAAATCTGCCAGTGACGCAGTAGGCGTCATCCACTGATAGCCAGACTAATAGAGAAAACTTCCAATAATTACACAATTCGTTACTGCATAGTATCTCACTGCTGGAATCAAGTAATCATTTGCAAAAACCTATAGTGTTTTAGCTGAAATGTTAGTAGGACATGTATCAAAATCGTTTACTAACATAAAAGCAAACCAATGAGAGGCAGGACGATTGACAGATGCGGCACAAAGGCGTACCAGAATAGCAGTTTGCCGTAACTAATCAACATAACTGTACCAATTCAAATCGACTTGGCAATAAACATGGTAGCAACAGCGGTACAAAATTGTTTTTTTGTACGTTATATCAGGAGCTCATCTACATACTAATTTTACATGCACCAATAACAACAATTAAAAAGAGCAAAACTTTATTAAAGTAAATATTTGTTTTAATACATAATATTGCTGACAAGTATAAAGGAGACATTTGTATCGGAATGATCTGAATTCAGTTGGTGTAAGCTGGTTGGTCTTAAACATTAATTTCAAATTAGACATGGGTTGTTTTATGAGCTTATAATAAATTTAGGATTGCCTTGCAAATGAATGGCAGGCCTTTTTAAGCCGTCACTGCTCAATAACGACTGGCTAGTATTTTACTTCCCATGGTGACAACATCTAGCATTATCGCTTGTTTAACAACCCTTTATTTTACATCATGCAGACACAAGTAGTAAAATGCATGTGCTTTCGGAGGTTTACCAACTTTTAAACATTGCATGAAGTTTTACATATTAGCAAACTGGAGACACCAGTACATGTATTTTTAAAGCACGTTCACGACATAAAACTAGCTAGATAAAATAAAGAACATAAAATCACTAAAATGATACTCTGATATCAAGTAACTTCTACAGGGTTAGTATTATACATATACAACACTTGGTGTACATAAAGCAATGTTGACCCCCCGACCTACGACATAGGATTGAAACTGCTCGCTGAAATGTAATTTATAGGTTATATCTTGCGTAAACATGCTCGGACCAACAGTCCAGTTTTTGTGTTCTTAATAATAATATTGGCTGCTTTTTGTACACTTTGTCGCCATTGTTACACATACAACACATAAACAGTCAAGATATAAAGCACGAGTGGTGCCATCTGGGGAAGTACAAAACACACGACATAAATATCATGATCATTTTCTGGAATGGAGTAGAGAGGTTAAGGGAACACAATAAGTGTGGCTGTCATTCATTCCACAGCCACCGGACCAAAACTTAAGTAGTGTACAATTTTTGTTTGTTGCTGAAACCAATAATAACATTTCATCAGCCTTAAAATATCACAGCAGAAAAGTAGTGACGAGATGCACTTCTCAGTACAAATCAATTCAACCATATCTCTCTGTGATACATTCTGGTTGGCAGTTGAAATAATCCAACCACATTCTGTTATCATTAGAATGTTTTCAGGCCATGTTACTGGAGCGTGGACACTAATTTTAATTTAGAAAGGCATGATCTTTACTGCAACATTGATGTGATAAAATGACAACAATTGAATTTTACCGTAAAAAGAACATAATTGAATGCAACAATACTTGAACAAATATCCTCTGATACAAGTAGTACTTCAAAGCACTTTACTCGACCAACTAAAACTCGCAACAGACACATCTAAGTGATCACGACCTTCAATACACAACCTAATCATCAAGCACTACCAAGCTAAAATGGCGTGTTAATACAAGATATACTTCCAAAACAGTAATAAAAGATCAGAGCCCATAAAATCTTGGATAGTGCTGTACGTAACTATTGACAATTCAAGACGTTTACTTGAGAAAGTCGTTCTCACCAAAAATTGTAGAAGGGGTTTACCAGAGATCATCAATAGTAGTCTTGCTCCCCAATGTAATTATGAAGCCACATACCCCATTATTGGTATGTTGCAACAAGTAGCCGCCCTTAACAAGTTACACAACAGCTTACGCGAAGGGGGGGGCTATTTCATTTGGTTGGGAAGCGCCAAGATATTGTTCGCATGCATCTAGAGGTCTGTATCAAACCACGCTGCCATCTGGCTGTTATCAGCCGGAGGGATAGAATCCAGATTCATGGTATCGAAATCCATGCCTCCAGGTGCTGCCATATCCATCGGTGGTGGCGGTGGATAGTTTGCACCGCCCATGTCTATCTGAACACCCTGCATGCCCGGTGTATGCGGGTGGTAACCTCCTGGAACCCAACACAATATTTATGTCACTCTTTTCAAAATAACTACATTAGAAATGTTTGCATAAATTCTTGGATAAGCGGGGACCTAAAAATATCTATATTTCTAAATATTATGAATCTGTTAACACACAATGAATTACAGGTTATTGCACTCCTAAACATTCTCTCACCTACGTTCGACAGTAGCAGCAAGCTTACCTTGTGACTGACGTGGGTCGTGTTGATTCTGGTTGTTGTGTGGTGGATACATCTGTTCGCTATAAGGCTCATCTCCCATCATCATTGCATCCAGGTCGGGTGGCTGGAACACATTTAGACACGTATAGCTACTTTTACCCCATCAATAATCTAACAGGTGCAGATGCGACTCTCTTCACAATGAGTCATGTTTGAGAACGGAAAGTTTCACTGCCATGCAAAATCAGGTAAAGGGAAATATACTGCGCTGTCAACTGTGCAGCACAGTAACTGAAGATTTCAATAAATATAACTTTATACAGTGTATCTAATTACTTTACATCACATATATCATTCCGTACATATGGTTACTGATTTACAGTCGGATTACTGCATCGATTTACTGACCTGTCCCCAGTCCTGGTCAGAGCGGAAGAGTGAGCTGGTCAGTTCCACCGACAATCTTTTGCGATATTCCTGCGGTTTATCTTCAGACATGCGGAACAACACTGCTGCTGCATAGGTAGCTGAATTATGGAGAAAATAAGAAGGATATTCAGACAGCATAGCAACCTAATAAATAAAATCAGCTTAAAATTAGAAGTGAATAGATGTTTTATGGTGAAGGGGGGGTATCCTAAGTTCTGCTACATAGCTAAACAAGTATACTGCATACTCATTTAACTTGGCAGCCTATTGCTTCTGTAATGGTGATCAAAAGGGTACCCATTTCATTTGTACTTATCTTTACTAAGGCTTAGGACAGGAGTAATGACTGTATTGTCTATATTCTTGGTAATGTTGCAAAGCAATACAGAAAAGAGACATTAAGTGGCTATGATGAGCCTAAAGAGAAATCTTCATTCTAAGACTGGGTTTAATTGTTGAATATTAGTCATGTTAGTAGTTTTTCATAAAGGACAATAGCATCCTCCTATCATAACAACAAATGATTCCGTGTGTTATGCCCGGCGCACACGTGAGTTATTTTACTCAAGTAAAATGACGCATGAGTTATTTTACTCACGTGTGCGGCGGATTTTCGTTGAGTAATTTGACGCATGCGTCATATTACTCACGTGTGCGGCGGATTTTCGTTGAGTAATTTGACGCATGCGTCATATTACTCACGTGTGCGGCAGATTTTCGTTGAGTAATTTGACTCATGCGTCATTTTACTTGAGTACATGTGCGCCGGGCTTAAAAGACATGAAACCATGTCGGATGACGTCAAGTGATTTTGAGCGTAAACACGACCTAATCACTTACCAACTCCCTCGTTCCGTGAGTGCAGAAGTTCGGTGAGTGGAGCAGTGGCTCCCTCTTGTTCGATGATCTCCGCGCCTTCCTTATCCGCAGCCAGTTCACACAACACACCTGCTGCCACCCGCTGGATGTTCTCGGTATCGGAATAAAGCAGCTACAAAAGAAAGCAGCCACAACTCACACAAATATTCTGACATCTATGTATCTATTTATTTGTATGTGTATAATATTATATAATACAAAACTTTCAGGACATTCCTCGATTAAGTGGCTTGCTGACTAATACGCCGATTATGTTGGTGAACGTTCATCTGGCTACCCTAACAGCCCCGCTACTTTGCGACTGCAACATTGTACAACCGACTACCATGCCCATCTATATAACAGCAGCTTACCTGTACAAATATCGGTATGCAGGTAAGTCCGCGAATGACAGCACGGTTGTGGGCTTCACGGCCAAGGATGTGCAGTGCTCCAACAGTTCCCTCTACGATATCCTCCATGCGCACCCCATCAGCATATGTACTGCTGTTCGATCCCATAGAGGCACGCTGCAATCCCAAAATCATTCGATTATGATGACATGACCACAGCAATTCCGATATGCTGGCGCCCACATAATTATGAGTGGTGCATGGGAATCAACTATGCAGGACCTTCGCTCTCTCTCTTTAATACTCAAGTCACTGCGCTTACCCTCTGAGTGTCCTGGTGTGCTCTGATCAGTAGCTGCACAAGTCTGGGCAGCGCGCCGTGCTCGCGTAGCGGAGCGTGGTTCGCCGGACACAGTGCCAGGTTGCGGATCAGCCCGATGACGGCCTTGATGAGCGGCCAGCGGCTGGGAGGGTGCAGCATCTTGACGAGCACGGGCAGGCCGTAGTGGAGACGCACGGCATTCTGCGCCATCTCTGCCTCCGTGTGGCGGCTCGTCATGTGACGAAGCGCACACACCTAGAAGAGAAAGGAAGAAAGATAAACCCACCACACTACACACACGGTTTCCATCCATGGTTCAAATTGCTCATTTTCTAGTTTTAAAGTTCAAATGTCCAACAACTAAATTCTGCTTTCGTTTGATATTTACATTACTCTTGTATTAACTTGGGAACCAAGATTGTACATAAAATTAGAATAGGAGCGGGACAGGTGAAGGAAATTGAGAATGTGGGGAGATTGAGAATAGAGAGAGATGAAGAGACAGATAACAAAATGTTTTTCATTTTAAATAAACGAGATATACATCACAGGCCATGTAACTTAACTTAACGTAACGTAACTTAATGAACACTTAACAACAATTAACTTGCTGGTACTTACAGCAGGTTCAGTGATCTCTTCTCGATCGCCAGCCTGAATGCAGGTTCTCACAAGAGCTTCGATGCCACCACTCTGACAGGCAATGACCTTGTTGCGCTGATTGTTGCACGTGAGATTGGATAGGATTCCAGCTGAACAAGTCACGACGTTGATGTCGTTGGACGAGAGCAGCTGGACCAGCATTGAAATCAAGCCTTCCATGTTTTGCATCTGCAAACATTAAATATCACAATCAACTCGCATATATCAATACAACAACATTACAACTTTCAATTCAATCACTCAATAAAATTATTTACAACTTAATAACAATAATCAATAATAATCAATATTTAATATTTATAACTTCAGGTAGAACACATGGTTGTACACATACCTGCTTAGTGGCAGCATCCGAGAGATTTCTCAAAGTCCAGAGACAGTTCTGGACAAGTCGTGTGCTTGGGTGACCGAGGTGCATGGCCAAAGCTTGCATGCCTCCTGTGATGGATAACAGATGTGTAAGTATGCAAAAATATGTAAGCAGTGGTAGAAATAAACTTTTGAACAAGGAAGTCCGTGCCCTCAAAAAGAGGGAGTCCGCAGTCTGAATTTTGTTTCAGGTAGTGTCGCCCGCGGCTAAAGGGGATGGATCCGAGTCTGAAGTTCAAAATATGAAAGATAATTAACAATAACGCAATGTGCTCATTTTGAGATTCGCATGCGAGTTGCACGTGACGCCGAAATTTTCCCCTTTGGAGATTTTGCTGGAAGAACATACGCGTAAATGTCCTCAAGGCCAGTGCTTGCGGAACGAGCTAGTCTACGTATGGCCGAAAGATGTTTCAGGGAGTCAAGCAAGAACTCCTTGCATAATGTCAATATCAGGGGCAGTTTGCCAGGCAGGTAAAGCGCTAAAGAAGTATTT
>NW_014577140.1:297616-299229 GCF_000485595.1 Priapulus caudatus | reverse complement strand
TGACTCCGGACTCCCGTTAATTTCGCACCCTGTGTAAGTGTATCTCATACAACATTTATATCTATCTGATAGGATAGCAGATGTAATAATATGAAACAAGTCAGAACATATCACTCCGATTGCATAGTCAGTAAACGGAGAAAGACACAACCAACAGGCCATGTGGACAACTATAGCACTCGCATTTTAATAAGTTTCAGTGACAATATCTACTCGATTAGCTGTCACTCACACCCTTTGCGATTTTTCGTGTTACCAAATTCGTTGTCGGTAGCGGTGACGAGACGGCTGTAAGCTACGTACCGGCTTCAACGATCGCAGGTTTATTGCTGGGGCACACCGACAGCACTTTCAGCACACGTGAAGTGGTCCACAGCAGTTTTTCGTAGTTGAAGTCGCGCATAATACGCACCAGCTCCCCCGGTCCTCCGCTCGCAAGGATGATCAGCTGCAACCAGACACACACATGCATATTATTTCGACTAAACAATGATTACGACAACTGTCTCTATGAACTACACTGCATACCACATTTTATCAAGCATGTTCACAGAAGCTAGAACATGTAGAAAAAAACAACTAGAAAGTAACAGAAGGTTGCCAGTACAAACATACAGCCTGTAAATATCCGGGACGAACACACTAAAGACTGTGGACTAGAGGCTGGTTTTGAGAACAGGACGCGCATGCTTAAATTACCTTGCCTTCTCACAAAACCACAAACCTTGCTCTCTTGGTTTCCATACGCCAGGATCTGCAAGCAGTCGGTGGTAATCGCCAAGAACTTGATGTTGTTACGCTGCAGCAGCATCACCATCTTCTGAAGTCCGCCCGCCAAGCGGACAGCCATCTTGGAGCCTTCTTGATGCAGAAGCAGGTTGTGCAGGGTGGTGATCGCGTAGAATAACACCGATTCCACTGGCGAACTACAGCAAATATGTGGCAATAATAAGCAGGGTTCTCAGCAGAAGAGATCTTAAATTGTCCTATAGTCTACAAACGTATGATGTACATGACAAATAAGCCCACAATTAGTCATGCATAAATAAGAATGCACACTGTGAACATTCCAGGTTCCACCACAGCCATTCCTCTACTAAGCATCTCATTGAAACGGCTATCCAGCACACACGATCTAACCACATGTAACTACTGTGACTGTGATCCAGCACATGCTCACCTGAGTAGACGCACGAGGGCGGGGATGCCTCCGGACTTGAAGATGGCGAGCAGGCCCTGTCGGTGATGCGACAGGTTGTGCAGCGTGCCGGCGGCGCAGCGCGTCGTCTCCACGTCGTTCGAGTTGGTCATCGCGCGCACAAGCGCGGCGACCATCTGCGGTGAGTTCATGATCGCGTGTCGGCTCGCCTCCTTCTTCGACAGCTGGTGAACCATCATGGCGGCCTGCGAGACGACCACCTGGTCCTCGTCGTTCAGCAGCTTCGTCAGCTCCGGGATGGCGCGCGTCGCGAGGTCTGCGTCGTCCTGCACACGACAACGACGACCGTCACCTCATCTCTCCACACACACACACCGTCACCTCATCTCTCCAACACACACCGTCACCTCATCTCTCCACACACACCGTCACCTCATCTCTCCACACACACACG
>NW_014577140.1:288284-296919 GCF_000485595.1 Priapulus caudatus | reverse complement strand
AGACTCTCACAGACCCGTCACCCATCTCGCCACACCACCGTTCACTCTCATCTTCACAACCACCGTCACCTCATCGCTCGACAACACGACCTTCACCTCATCTCTCCACACACACCGTCACCTCATCTGACACACACACCGTCACCTCATCGTCACACCACCGTCCCTCATTCTCTCCACACACACTGTCACCTCATCTCTCCACACACACACGCCGTTCATCATCTCTCCACACACCACGTCACCTCATCTCCCACCACACACACCGTCACCTCATCATCTCCACACACACCGTCACGATACATCTCTCCACACACACCGTCACCTCATCTCTCCACACACACACCGTCACCTCATCTCTCCACACACACACCGTCACCTCATCTCTCCACACACACCGTCACCTCATCTCCACACACACCATAACACAAACCCAAATCTACGAGATACTTTAGCGTGCTTAACGTATCTAATCATTATTCCCCGCACAAGTCTACCAATAACAAGGGTCTAATTTGTTTCGCTTATTCCAGTGTTGTCTGTTACGCCTGCGATGTCACTGAAAAGTACGCTTGCCTGATAGTTGATGAGATTGACGACAGCATGCTTCAGCATCTGACTTGGCTCGGCCAGTCTCTGCACAGCGGTAGGTTGCTGCGGATCGAACTGCGTCGACGGGATCGGAACTCCTTCATCCATCGTTTCAGGAAACATGGCATTTCTCACTCGCTGCGACCGCGTCTGGTTCAGCTGCTGATTCAGTTCTGAGAGAGATATACAAACAAGAGGATGAAGGGTAAAGCACTGGCAAGTAATGCCAAGGGGGGAAGGGGTTATGATATGTATTGCCACACATGTACCAAGAACTACCCATGGATACGATTGCACTTTCAAGAGAAATACTACAGCTATTTTAAGTAATCTTGTTTTCTGATGATAGACATTAATCATTACTTACGTATTATGGGTGTACATGCATTTAACAATAAAATTTGCCAGTCTTGGTGAAATGCTTTATATACATCACTGAGTTAAATAAAAGCGGAAAATTATGACATTACAACTGCATAAGTTAGCATAGACTTACCATCCACCTGCTCCTGGGTGTAGCCCTGGGGTTGGTATCCTTGATCCCACTCCTCATATCCCATACCTGAGGATGCATCCATGTTCATTTCATCCTCATGTTGACTATGGTGGGTCTTTGAACTGATAGATGGTGCCTGAACACACAAACAGACATTGTCAAGCTAATCATAATTGCAGTAAATTTGTAAAATTTACACAATAAAATGCCTGCAAGATGACCAAGTGCTCGATTGTATAAATTTGTATATATATATCAGGAGTAGATAATAGGGAAGGATTGTTACTTCAATAACAAGGGGAATTTGTCATTTACTAGCCTTAGAATACCTACGATTTACTACGCGTAACTCAACCAACTTGAGCTCAAATCGTACACAGTACATTCGCCTAGCATCGTGCGAAATTGTTTCCTCGTATACACCCGCGATCCGGAGATACAGACTAAAACATACGACCCGATTATCCATTCTGTTGCCATCAATCCAAACGTATTGTCCGCCTGACTTGAAACAAAAGGCAGCTACTAACGCTCGGCGATGCGGCTCGCTGGGAGATTGGAGCAGGGGCTGCTGCTGATTGCGGTGGCCGTGCGTGCGTGGGGGCATACCAGCGGTATGCCGGTATGTAGCTGTATGCCGGGTCAAAGGTTATCTCGCCGAGTGTTATGTCGATGTCCAATGTCCCAGCGAGCCACACCGCATCGCAGAGCGTTAGTAGCTGCCTTTTGTTTCAAGTCAGGCAGACGATACGTTCGGATTGATGACAACAGAATGGATAATCGTGTCATACGGATTGCGGGTGTATACGAGGAAGCACGATGCTAGGCGAATGTACTGTGTACGATTTGAGCTCAAGTTGGTTGAGTTACGCATAGTAAATCTTAGGTATTTAAAGGCTAGTAAATGACAAATTCCCTTGTTTATTGAAGTCACACTCCTTCCCTATTATCTATTCCTGATATATATAAATATATATATATATCAGGAGTAGATAATAGAGAAGGAGTGTGACTTCAATAAACAAGGGAAATTCGTATATGTATGTATGTATATATATGTATGTATGCATCAATCAACACAGCCTCTTTACACAAACACTTTAAATGCACTATAAATGTTAAATTCACACTGACAAAGAACTGTTGATTAAGTTATGGAAATACTATTTCAAAATCCATAAATTTCTAGGCAGAATTAGTCGCGTCGCCGCTCGCTTGTATACCTGTGATGGGGTTCGGGAATTGATGCCCGAATCAGCCACATAATGGTTCTGGGCCCACATCATAGTTTTGGTGTTGCTGTCGTGCATCTGCATCGGCTGACCTCCCTGAACCTCCATGTATTGGCCTCCCTGCTGCTGCGCCACTGTGCAAGGAGAATACGATAGTAAAGCTGAGTCAGCAACTATATACACACATCAAACAAGACTTTTTCCTGCTCAAGGCAATGTAATTTCATATAGCACCCATTGATCTGCTAATAGTCGATTAAAATCTAGGTACAATCAAGTGCTGGATGAATGGCTGTCAGTGATGTTTGAGCAAACGGAATAGACTTTGTACTACTGTCCATTACATAAATCTAGTACAGCAGTATTTCAATCAGCAAACACAAAACAGTTTTCAATAGACCGGTGACCTCAAACACGCTTCCTCCTGGTAATATGTATAAATAATGCCACTGCTCAATCAGCAGTGCTGATCAAGGAAGGAACTACAACACCCGTATAACATTCAGAAGTCACATATATATATAACAATTTCACGTTTTAGTGGAAAGTGGTCTATAGAGCCACTACTTAAAATAAAATCAATCTTTAAAAACCATCATCTTCCTTGCTTTTGAGTACCCACATATAGTTGGCTACTGATCCCAATGCTGTGCAAAAGTCAATTAATGGAAACAATTACTGGGAAAAAAATTCCAACACAAGATGAAATTATTGTAAGAGAGAAACACTTACTTGCTGGTCCTCGTTGATACTGCTGGTGTTGGTAGCCTTGTTGACTCATGACTGTGCTGTTACTATCGAGGCAGCAAAGGGCAGTACCGAGCGAAGCAACAGTTTCTCTGTGCTGTTGCTACATGTAGCTCCTGCAACAACGCAAGGGAACCATCATGGGTTACAATTTCCAACATAACAACATAGCTATATATATATAGGGACTACTCAGCTATCTGTACACAGAACAGAAGACAATAGAATCGAAGAACTAAAAAGAAAATAATTGAATGTGAATTCATCATTCAGAAGAAGGCATTTAAGACCAATTACTAAAATTGATATAACTATAGCACATAAATCCATGTATAACTACTTTACAATAACCATGTCAAAAAATGTCATGTGATTGAACAAAATTGGTTTAAACTACATAAAATATTAACTACAGCAAACCACTGTCTTGAACACAGTAAACCCAAAGGAAAACAAAAAGAATTACACATCCTGAAATTTGAACCCTGCACCTTGAGACATTGAAACATGATAATATGTCAAAATTACACACCAAAATTCCAAACACATTAATCATGTAATCACACAGTAGTCTCCATAACATATCTACCAGCTGCAACTAGATGTTTGACCAGGATCCATAAACGATGACCTTTGAAATAGAACTGTCACATTGCCTAAAATAACTATTGTGCATTCAACCCTCCTTATATGCATTGCTGAAACAGCAGGAATTCCCCCTATTCACACACCAGCTACCATTTCAGGCTGAACAGAACTGGTTTGGAGCCAGGTAAATAATGCTGTATGCATTCTCTCTGTGCCAGGCCTTGCTGGCTGACAAGTGCTTTCAGTACTTTATGCTCCATTTGGCAATGCTGCACAGCAGTTTCTTGGGTAAGACAAGATTCCCAAACGTACCGGTATTATCAGTAGAAAATATTCTCAGGTACTCATAACTTCATTATACGTTATCGACCGCGAGGCGGCAAACGTTTCAACATTTGACCCGTAGCGTGCGCGCGGGCGACGCGGATACGCATTTTTTCATGTATTACATGCCACCAGCGTGCCGTCTAAAGCAAAAACGTCTTCTCCTAGATTGGAGAGGTCAGAGGTGTCGGAGCCTCGGAGGCGGAATGGAAATGGATGCGAAAATGGATGCGTGAATGCGAATGGATTCAATTTCAAAAGATGTTTGGATCATGAGTTATAAGTGTGATTAGTGATATCAAGAGTCTATAAAGAAGGGTCCTTCTTTATACACTCTTGGTGATATGTAGTAATGTAAATATAATTATAGGTACATGTATTAACAGAAAATTTTACATACTCATGGAATTAATAATACATACAATTTACATCAATTGATGTCCCCATCCCCACAAATAAAATAAGAGTACATTATATTACGTATTTTTCGAAAATTTGAAACTATGAAAATGGCGCTGGATACATAAAAAATGGCTCTGGTAAATTTGTGACAAGTCAGAAAAATGGCTCTAGTGAAAAAAAAGGATTTTTTACCCTGACTTCATACCTAAAACATGACATTCACACCTTAACTGTATCTATTACATCATTCAACACATAAACCCAGATCCAAACATCTACGCAACACACACACATGGAGGAGAAGTACTACTAGATTGTTACGGGGGCAAGGTGCTGCGGATCCACGCCCACATGCACTGATTCATCAATAATTCTCAAGTCAAGTGTAAATAATCTTGTTGTGATATATAACTGACATGAACTGTACTCTTACTCATAAATGCCAGAAGTTTGCACTGCTCACTCGCTATCTGATCACAGCTGTACACTCATATGTCACAAAAAAGGCGTCTTGAGTACCCACACATGCACACGTACACACATAAACGTGGTTTACATTCACGTTTATAAATGTGTATTCACAGTGCACAATATCAGCTATAAGCTGCTTATATGCACCTTCTGAGTTCTGTACCAATTTGCCAGTTTGGCCACCATCTGGGTCCCATGTGGGAATAGCTGATCTCAGCTCAGCTTCAAGCTACTTATTGGTTTGTCCAATAGACCCAAAAGTTGCAATTACTATATATGTACATGGAACAAGCCAAGGGTAAACAAAAATTTGTAAAGCTCAACTATTTTCTACAGCATATCATATATGCACATGTATGTATATAATGAGCTAAGTAAAAACCCTCAAAGATTCATAAATGACACATCAGTTCAAATAAATTATGTAACTTATCTCAAGCAATAAGTTTTAAATATCAGTTTGTGGTACATGCACAAGCATATTTCTGTGTTATGTGCATGGGTGCGGGATTCTCCAAGAGCACTTATAGCCTGGCGGCCCGCCAGGCTATCGTCGAGCCCCGCCATCCTAAAATGCACCCGCCATGCTAAATATCATAGCCTCCCGGACCACCCTAGCACGCAAACCGCCTTCGGCGATATGCAACTAGGACCGTAAACTGGCGTAAAGGCAGCACCCGCCATGCTATAATGAGAAAGCTTAGAGAACCCTTGGGGTGTCACCAGGGAAAAATTTTATTTTTCGGGGGCTACTTTTCAAGCTCGCGTGCATGAAAATAGCACTCTAAAATTTGGTTTGCATTGAACTCTATGCAAATTTCCGGAGGCTCTTTTTGCCATTTCCGGGGCTAAATCGCCCCGAGCCCCCGTGTATTTTTTTCACTGGGTGTGACCAAACCATAATTAACTTAATTAGGAGCACTGGAAGAATCAAATTCTATCTAAGCAATGCAAGGGTAAAGATCTTGTTGTACCTTGTCCAATTACAGCCTGGCAATGTTTTCACGTATTTGGCAATAGTGTACATTTTCATCACGAGTTGTTATGGATTATAACAGAAAAAATGTGTATGTACTAGTAGTGTATATTATTACTATGAAGACATGTTGGTATTTCTACTGATAAGACTTCCGTCAGACCTCTGTTTAGGCCTGCGGCAACTGTACGCGGGCTATAGTATTAGAGCTAACCTCTGTTAAAACAGAAAAGGTTACAAATATTGAAATAAAAAACCATGTACTATAGTACTAATACTACTATGAAAGTATGATGGTACAGATCATCAGATGTAGACGGAATGGTTCGGACCTGCGTTGGGTCTTTTGCAAATCTACCTTTAAAGTTTAATGCTTTATTAGTATTAGTATTACAGTATTACTATTAGTATTAGCCATGCTGGTTCAAAGATAGAGAACATTACATATAATATTACATCAATATAATAGGTTAGGGTTATGGTTAGGGTTAGGGTTAGAGTTAGGGTTAGAATTAGGGTTAGGTTTAGGCACATTGGTTTTATTGGGACCCATGTTCTCTATCCTTGGGCCGTAATGCTCAAGGGGTCATTGTCGTACCTGATACGACAACGACCCCATCTGCATTAGTAATAATAGTATTAACCATTAGGCATTACTTTGAAAAGTTGAAACAGTTTACAGATCATTTTCAATATCCCTGTTCTATTGGGATTTACCTGTGCAAGTCACACTGCAATCCTCGTCGAGTAGTACTAGTAGGCTATGTGAGTAATAGCGTATGTCATAGTAAACCGACCAGGCTCTCCGACTGTTACACGGTACGCTAACGTAGTGTTAACGCGAGCGAGAAGGGAACTTGTGCCTGTGGCTAATGAGTAATGTCATACTCGAGTCATAGACATAGCTAAGTTGGCCCATTCCTATTTTACAACCCCAGGTTTAAAAACCCTAACCCTAAACATAACCCTAACCCTAACCAAACTTACGACATGGGTGTGTAAACGCTACTTGTACCGCTAAGTTCCTGGTGATACTTACACTTACACTTACTGAATACTGATGACACATGCAGACTGAACAAATCAACTTAAAATGAGAGGTAACCCTTAATGTCACGATTAGGTACTTACTTCGCAGGTGTAATTCCGTTCTCAGCCCTTATTCTTATGTGCCTATGTAGTTTCTCAAATTCTCTTCAACATAAACAAACCAAGATGGCGATTTCTTTTTCCGGAGCTGATGCGAACCTCACCACAGCCGAGATAAGTGAATTCGCGCAAGAAAACTAGTTCGTATTATTCATAAAATTTTGCAAGTTTCATCTTGAAAAACATTGCATTGATACTTCAGATTTAAGAAACGCATTATATGCTAAATAAAAAAACTACATATTGTTGATGGGTAGATTAATAACACGTATTTCAAAATATACCCACGTATGTATTCATCGTGCATACGCCGTAAGCTGCAGGCAGACTTGAATATATTCCTATCGTCATCGTCGAATCGTACTGCTCCAGTCTACATGAATAACAGGAATATACTAGCTAGACTAGATCTATAGTCTCTACATATTTCTACGCTCCAGCAATAGCACTGGCACTCTCACTACTAGAGAAACTGAGAAAAATTTGACCCTACTCAGGGAATTCTTTCTAAGAAATTGAATTTTTAATGAAACCTAAGGATAGCTTTGAGAACATGTAAATATTAGAAAAAGAATAAACAGAAATGACCAGCAGAATAATTTATTTGTCTATTCAAAAAATAGAAATAATAACAGGTTACACAGATATACACCCGTTATATTATGAAGCTACCTGCCCAAATATGAAATGAAGTGATAGTTTTAAAAAATTTAATCAGAATTATAGCGACAGTTTGGCGTTCCTCACTATATATGTTCCCCCACTAATCAAGGCACCACCAACTCCAACTCGAGCCTTATTAACTCATACAAATACTGATAGCTGGTGCTTTTTACAACCTCAGACATAATAAAAAATAATAACAATAACTAGTTATAAATATAGGCCTAATAATAGTGATTATACTGCATTATTGGATAAATATGATTATCATTTATAGGAGTTTTAGCAAAGCAGTCGAGGAATTTTACATAGGTCCAAGTGAGAGCACTGAGTGATACCGTATAGAGATATTAAGCCACCTCCACCAAAACTGGGGACTCGCATATATATATATATATACTAGCTATTACCCGTCCTCCAGACGGGTTCGAGTGGGGTCTGACTTGAGGATGGCGGTTTAACCATTTATCTCTCAATTTTATTTGAGGATGTATTTACAGTAAACGAAAAATACTGATATTTAGACTCGAGTCATATACCAATATTTGTTAAAAAAAATTGTATCTAAATATATATAAAATCTGAAATTTTACCTTAAAATGATATGCAATTTTTCAAAAAAAGGGAAATGGGGTGATTTCATAGTACAATTTCACCAATTTCGATATTTTTGAAAATATCATTCTGGTTAGAAGCATCAATAATAAATCAAATTCGTTAAAAAAAGCAAAATGCATTGAGAGTAGTTTTGAAGATATATTTTCTTGAAAGTCAGTGGACGGCGGCGGGCAGGGTTACACCTCCCGTTGTCAAATATTTGCACACACGCGCGCACACACACACATCACACACGCGCGCACGCACGCACAATCACACGCGCACCCACGCACACACATACCAATTTACACACACGGGCGCGCACACAAATACACGCACACACTGCACGCACATGCACACGCACACACGCGCATACATACATACATACACACACGCACA